>NC_142515.1:40418333-40721363 GCF_057876585.1 Rhinolophus sinicus
CTAAAAGACATGTACATACAAGGTAAAGACACTCGGGGCCTGTTCACAGCTCTCCTCCCCATCACGGCTCTGGCCCCGGGGTCAGACTACCCCTTTTTATTTGTACCATCTTCCCCTGGTTCTCCAACCCCTCCTGTCCCCAGCTCTCTGCCCACCACCCTGCCTGCCCCCTGCCCACTGATTCTCAGTGCTGAAGTTCTGCTTTGTTCTCTCTGTAGGAAGCATCCTAGTGGGAGGGGGTGGTCAGCTTAGGCCCCACTTCCACAGGAAGCAGGTCAGACATTCCAGGTAGACGGGCAGGGACTAAAATCATTTGGCACAAGGAAGTGGGGGAGAGACGCCTAGTCCAACTGACACCTTGTTTTGGGCAAATACAAAAACAGCCTATTGTCCTTCATCAATGAGCGTGCTTAATGCCCTGCCATTAAGACAGACAAGCCCTCTACCCACTCATTCCAAGCTACCCACCCCAGCTACTCAATTCTGTCACAGCTTCTTGGGAAAAGACAATACACTCACTGTCTGACTTGCCTCACCTACATCACACCTACTCCCGTGTCTACATTCAGGATGTCATGGGCGTGGCAGCTGCTGAGGTCACCAAGGATGCCCACAGTGTGTGTGCTCAGGTCACCAGACCTTTCCAGGGAAGTTTCTCCTCCCATGGCTTCCACTAGAACCCACTCTCTGGCTTTCTCTTTCCCCGTTGGCATTCCTCCTCCTCTTAACTGTCAGTGTGCCCAGGGCTTTCTGGAACTGCTTTTCTTCCTCCCCACGCCCTGCCCTAGGTTCTCACCTGGCCACTGCCTGGTTTCATCTCCCCCATGTGCTGGCTCTTTCATTGGGTCCTCCGCGTCCACGGCTCTGACAGTTGGATTAAAAAGTTTTCTAAATCGGGAACACTTCTTCCCAACCCCCACTCTTTGACTTCCCTCCCCACCCCCACATGTCTGCTGGTCCAAATTCTATCTATGCCTTAAAATGTTTCCTTTTTGAGGCCCTCAGAGGTCGCCCCTTCTTTTGAATTTCCTTGCTTTATCTGCACAGCATCTCATTGTCGAAGCACAAAAACTAAATTCACATTCCAGTTTCCTCGATTATGGGTAACTGACAAACTATCTTAACTCTCCGAGCCTCAGAATTCTAATAGCATTTCAAAATAGGACTTTCAATTAGGACTGAGCATAAAATAGGAGTTGTAACAGTAATGATAATACTATCAAATACCTTGAGAAAATTCAGCAGGATGAAGTACCTTGCAACTAACATGTACTGAGATCTCTTGGCTAAACCCTTGATGCATTATCTCATTTAAAGCTTACAGCAATCCAACTGTTGTTGACTTTTGTCTCAATTACCAGGCGCCATCGATGTTAGCGCAGAGGTTAAGGACAGGAATTTGAATAGCAGCCCCTGCACGTGCATGGATTTGTATGATCTTGACCAAGTTTCTTAAACTTGCTGGAACTGATTTTCCACATCTAAAAGCGGGACTACTAATGGTTCCAACTCAGAGAGCCACTGTGAGTGGTAAGTGACATAAGGCACAAAATGTAGGCAGCTTAAAGCCTCGCCCATAGAACGGGCTTAATGAATGGTAAGCATCTTGTTTATGATGTTGAGAGTGTTCATTACTATGGGATCCCGTGAAGGGACAGAGACACACGTAAAGGTGTGGAATTTAACCAGTGGACACACTCATCCATGAATGGGGGGCTTTGTGCATCTGTCCTAAGTGCTCTGACAGTGCCAAAGACAGCTCTGCCCGCAAGGAACTAATAGTCTAATTTGAAAGACAGTAAACAAAGTTCATCACAAATTATCAGACTACAGTCTGTGGTTCAAATCCAGACTGCCCTCCTAGTTTTGTAAATCAAGTTTTATTGTTATACAATTATGCCCATTTGTATAGGTATTGTCTTGTGCACTATTTGTGCTACAAAGGCAGAGTTGAGTCCTTGGGAAAGAGACCCTATGGCCTTAAACTCCTAAAATACTTGCCATTGACCCTTTGCAGAAATAAATTTGCTGCCCCCTGAAATTTATGCCTAACAAACAGAGATGAGCATTAGAAAGAAATAAAAAAGTGTGACTGACAGGACAAAGGAAAAGACGTGGGGGGGAGGGGGAATGGCACACAGGACTTACCGACCATGGAAAGGGACGAGGTTTATGCTAAGGGCAGTGTGAAGCTGTGGGAGGTTTTCATTTTAGCTGTATGTTTTTGCTATTTTGGGGGGAGTATTGGTATTATTTGTTGGGGTGGGGTATGGCTACTTTTATTATGAAATACAGCAACCATGCAGAAGACAATATAAAATGTAAATGTACATTATAACAACTTGTTATAAAATAAACACCCTCCAGGTTAAGGAGCAGAACATCAGCAACTCAGAAGCCTCCCACATCCCCCTTCCAATCAGTCTCCTTGACCATCAATCACTTTCTTTACAATATTCTTTTCGTGTTTTTTTTTGTTTTTTTTTAATAACCTCACTATCTAATTTGAGAATCCTAGCTTTAGTGTTACCTAGCTTTGATGAATTTTGTCTTTGCATAACCTACAACCCAGAAACTACACTGCTAGGTTTATACCCTACGGAAATGCACGTATATGTGTACCAAGAAACATACGAGCATACAAGAAGGTTCATAGCAGCTGTGTTTGCAAAAGCCCCATGTCCATAAACAGCAGAATGGATCACTGACTTATGGTACAGGCCTACAATGGAATATTATATAGAAATAAAAATGAATGTACTACAGTTGTATGCAACAACATGAATAAATCTTAAAAACATTACGATAAGCTGTGGAGGGTTTTAAGCTGGGGAACAGATAACATGATGGATGCACACCTGTAAAAGACTGCTGTAGGAGGCGGTGCAGAAAGCTGAGTCTATGGGGCGAGAGGAGACGCGGAGCCCCGTAAAGAAGGCTCCTGCAGCATTCCACGGGAGCAATGCCACTGGGTGGGACCAGGGTGGTGGCCGTGGGATGCAGAGAAGAGGGACTTGAGATGTTTTCAAGAAGTAGAACTGATACAACATGCTTATGGACTGGATATAAGGGGTGCAAAAAGAGAAATTACACATAGCCACAGGTTTGGGCTTGGGTGATGGACCCATTTACTGCGATGGAGAGGGGTGGAAAGAGACGTTGTTTCGGAGGGTATGTTTAAGGCATGATGAGTTAAGATATCTGTGAGAATCTCAATGGAAATGTCTAGTATATAGCTGGGGAAGTGGACAGTGTGGACGAAAATCCCTGAATAATTCCAATTCCAAAGATAGGCTACCAAAGATAAGATGGACTCAGTTTCAGAATAAAGGCCTAGATCCTAGTCCACAGATCTTTTTCTTTAGCTGAAAATTCCTTTCAATTCATTATTCTTTGAGATGCAGATACACCTTGGGGGAGTCATTCAAAAGCTGTTCATCAATTCAATACATAGCTTAGGACTGACTCTCTCAGTGAAAAAGTGTTTAATGGAAGGAAAAAGGAGCATGGCAGGCAGATTTTCTCCACCCTGCCTGTTTTCAGAAATCCCTTGAGTCTCCCCCTCCACTCCAATGCAACCAACCAAACCTGCAGTGAGGATATGCTGTGTGCCAGGCACTGTGCTGGGTCCTGGGGATACAACAGAGAATAAGATTTGGTCTCTGCTTCTGGGATTTCATTTTGACTTTATTGCTGAGAGTAGCATACATACAGTTATGTAAGGTCTGTTTAAAAGGTCAGTTGTAAGCAGAGAAACATCAGGCAAAAGTCTAGATGATTTAAGAGGTATCTGTACAATGATAAAATTTCAGGTGAAAAGCAATTTCTGCATTACAACCACCTCTCCCTTGGACCACCTAAGGGCAAGCTAATCTCCAAGGCCTCTTTCCAGAGCAATTAAGCTAAAAACATAATAGTCTGATTTATTTATTGGGATGAAAAGGAGATTTGGAAAGTAGGAAAGTCCTAGGCATTTGGGGAGGAGAGGTTCTAAAGGATACGTTCCTGGTAACTTTCCTGATACTCAGCTTTACATTTCCCAAAATAATTTCTCATGCGTCTTTGAGTGTCAGATTGTGCCAAGTCAAATCCTACTTATTCTAATGGAGAATACTTGTCTATATTTACTAAAGTTACTTAGTTCTCAAATTCTATTCTAAATTATGTATATATTTATTTTACTTGAACTTGCATCTTGGTCTATATATTTCTTATGCCAAGATGGCCCGAGGAAGGTATACTATTTCTATTGTAGTCTCAGGTCTTTAAAAAATAATTCTCATTACCCTGTGATAATTTCCAAGAGCATGATCTGTTCCTTTTCCTAAACACACATTTTTATTTTTTTTTTTAGAAGCTTAAGAAAATGCACTCTTGGGTTTCGTATATAAGAAAACAGATCATGTTAGAGTAGCAATGAGAGATTATCTAAAACCACAGACATTCAGATCTGTCTAGCTGTGCGGCTAGCCTGGCGGGGCAAGGCATCCAGCATTTATTTGTGCTCTGCTTCCTCATCAGGGTAATAGAGAGCATGAGCTACGTAATACTGACCCACTCCTCTCAGTTGTTTGAAACTTGTGGATTTCAATTTCCTGTGGCTTCCACTGGACACCGAATTTGGCCCAAAGGTGAGCTGAGCACGACTCTCCGCACCCGTCAGCTCAGGCTAGTATCTGACACAATGTATACTGCTTTATCATATCTCAAACCCATACCTACCTGATCATTACTTCTACCACATGTGTACATAGCTTATTTTCCTTTTAATATTTAGTATCTGTATTTGATCCCGAAGAGAAGAGATTTTGGAGCCCTATCGAATTTGTAAGTAGCTGAGATTTAAATAATTGTTCCCAGGGATGGTTTGCTCACCCAGTTGTCCCATAAACCTGTTCAGTAGTCGTATTTCACAGAGACACTTTTTTTGGTTTTTACTTTCCGTGGCTTCCCTCAGTTCTCATTATGTCCCATCTATAGTTCTTTAAATCCTCTAGGACATCCCAATCCACCAGAATTCTGCAAGCTAAAATAACATGTTACATTTTTTTTTTTTTAACTCACAAAATACATTTTATAGGAATTTATAATTTAAAATCACTGTTGAACTAAAGCTAATTGTGAGATCGCTTGGAAGGAGAACCTGAAGTAGAAGACAATTTGAACTTTAATCTCAATTTTCTTCCTTTCTCTCTCTCTCTCTCTCTCTCTCTCTCTCTCTCTCTCTCTCTCTTTTTCCTTCTCTTCCTTTTCCTTCCTTCCTCCCACCCTCTCGAGTCTCCCCCTCTCCCTCTTTCATTTAAATTACAAACTGAATTGTAAAACATAAGAATCTGGCTGGCACTAGAATCAAGATATTAACGTATTTGCACTAATTTTAATACATGTAACATATTTTCTGGGAAAGAAGACAGAGGGCATTAAGATATTTGTGAATCAGTCTAGCCCTCTGAGGAGCTCTGCTTAGCTCTTACCTGTGTAACCTGTGGGCTTAAAAACCCACCTTAGATAAGTTTCTTTTCTTCTATGGCTCTGTTTTGCTGAGACATCATCCTTTGTTCTACTTTATAACTTGGTTCCATTGCGCCCCTAGGTCATTGATTGATAACATTGTCTAGACTTGTTTTCCTTTTTTTTTTTCCTTTTAGAAAGAAAGTAATCCAAACATTCTTTCTCTTATACGAATTTCTCACAGTGGACCCAAGAAAGAGATAGAGAAGCAGAAAGCAAAAAAAGAAAAAGGAAAAGAGAGGCTGCTATTGGCACGTGTTTCTTAATATGAACTCATTTTTTATTGTTTAGAATTAAAATTATGTTTTCCCACATTACAAACTCATAATTTTCTTTCTTGAGAAACACTGACAGCATATGTTGCTTGTTATTTTCACTTGCTTTAAAAAGCTGCTGATATCCTCAGCACCCTGGCATACCAGTGTAATGATGTCGTACGAGTTCTTGTAGAGAGAGATTTTCACAGCATGCTTGTGGTTTCATGGAAATAAACATTTGCCACAATCCATAAGGCTTAGTGAAATAGGCAGCTCCAAATCCAACTAAATTGACTAAACTCTGGCAAAACTATCAGGCAAATGAGTCACAAGTAAAAACGATCATTAAAGTTGTAGGGGCCTTTTAGAATTATAATTTCAAAATGATTTGCTTTGGGATTTGCAGTAATACAGAAATGCTAGTTTATGCAGCAAAGAACAATGTAAATGCATGATAGGGCAAATGCGGTTTACCAGAGTTTATATAAGCAAAATTGAGGGAAATTAGCTGACTGACTCAAATAAAAAGTATATTGTAATCTCAAAAATATCTTAATCTTCAACAATAGATTTTTAATACCTTCCATGGACAAAGCCATAACCCTACTATATTCTGCTCTGATCAGACTACACCTAGGATACGGTGCTCAGTTCTGGCCATCTCAACTTTAGGTGGACATAGGCACGCTGAGATCCACAAAGGAGATTGAGTGTGGTGGTGAGGGAACAGGGAGAAGCAGTGGTGATAATATGTCTAGAGAACAAAAGACTCAGAAGAAATATGAAAAGTGTTTTTAAATATCGAAAAGATTGTCACACAGAAGAGGCAGACTTTGTTCTAAATAGTGCCAAATACTTCAGAGCCTTGAATCAATGAGTAGAAGCTACAAGACACGCAATAAAATGAAGAATTTTTAAAGTCAGAGTTATTCACAATGGAATAGGCAGTTTAGCAATTCCCATCATTTGAGGCATCTGGGAAAAGGAGATCCTAAGCAGAGGGTTCTATAGAGGCTATTCTTCCAGCACTAGATGGTTGTTGTTCAGACTGAAGGACTTTTAAGGTACCCCTTTCAAAGTGAAATTCTACATTATGAAATCAAAAGCCATTTGACTCTAGCAGCCCACATGCACACCCATTAAACAAGGGCCAATGTTTTTAAAGATGGATAAAATGAGAATTACAATTTGCTGAGTAATTTCAAATTCCCAAGCTGAGATAAATCTAAAGGAAATGACTATCATTTCTAGTTAAACAGTCAGATCAACTATCTTGATCAGAGATTCAAATTTTCTCCTTTTTTGAAATTATTTGGTTAGGTATCCACATACATAGGGCTATTATATACGAGTAGTCCATTCAAACTTGGCTTCTCATCAATGCAGCTATTCTGGGATATTTTGTTAGAAACTAGCAAATTTTTAGGTCTGTGGTTGTCATATTATATTTCATAATAATTTCATTTGGAAAACATACTTTTGATGTCATGGGTTGCACGTGTGCATACACATCTATGTGAGAACACCATTTTCCTTTTATCTTTTGCGTATCAGAAATTACTCTGAAAATGTGGCATAAGACGCCACTGAAATATAGTATGACAGTAAGACATATTAAAGTCCTAAAGATGATACAAATATTATCCGTTTGGGGACAGAACAGAGGTAAACATATAGCTGATAATTCAGAGGGAAAGAAAGAAAAATGAATGAAAGCCTTTAACACTGATCAAAACATTTACAAACAATGCGATAGGTCCTCCCAGGTCTCTAATGACCACCTGGGCATCAGCTCTTCTGGGTAGACGGTCCCCATCCTCGTACTTACAATAGGTAGTCGCTGGACACCAAAAAGTTAAAGTGACTTTGCATCAGGTAGGTTTGCCCATATTTGGGTTTCAGTGAAATTTGTGCAAATCAAAGAAGGAACCAATAATTAAAATAGGGAAGATTACCTAGAGGCAGAGAAAGACTAGCAACACTATGACTGATCTGGGAGAAAACTACTACATGAGAAATGGCAACTGGAGGAAGCAATAAGATAGAATATAGTTATGGAGAGTCCAATGATGCAAGAAAGGAACATAAATACAGTATAAATTCTGCAGGTAAACATTCCATTATTTCAGCAATGCTCCACAATTTGCCATGTTTATAATATTTATCCACTGTAAAAATGCTAGTTTTCCAATGAACCTTTTAGAGATGTCATTCACTAACATAGCTATATATTATGAACTGGTCAAATGTATTGATTTTTAAGGAAGGCAGAAAACAAAGAGTTTCTTTTAAGCACATGAAATATAGCTACAATCATTTATATTTGGATTACTTTCATGAAATCAATATTGAAAATTTTACATTTTAAAAGCAGTTTTGTTCAGTTTGCATTTTCATTATTAATTCAAGATGAAAAGGTGCTTTTTACTACAAAACTCAGAGTAAATCGTAGAATGGGCAATTCATCCTTTACCTGTAAGGATAATTTCTCTTACTTAAAACAATATTTTAGTTATAAATATTAATTAGTTTTCCCTTTCCAGATTTCCAGATGTAAACAATAAAAAACATCAATTTCCTGCTTAATAGAAACAAGTAGAAGGAAAGTAATCTGGATAATTAGTGACACTTGTATTTTGAAGCTGGAAAAATGGGTTCAAAGAGAAGTGATTCAAAAAGACGAAAAGAAGACAATAAGTAACACCAAATATGTGTTGTTTAAATGACACAAATTAATAATCTAAAGATAAAATGAAAAGTTAGTAACTCAAGGAAGTGTTACATTTCAAAGGTAAGAAATGGAAGCTAAAGATGATAGGTTAAGTTTCATTACAATAAAAATTTGCAAATACCTTCTTCAACATCTGAGATATATTCGCCATCACTAAGCATTTCAGGGGCGTTGGCTTTACGAACTGCATGATTTAAGTGAAGAATGTAAGTGTGTGAAAAATGCATACTCTTGATACTACAACAACACAATGTTTCTAAAAACATTTTTGCAATGAACTGTCTTCAGGAAATACATAGTCACTCTTAATTATTATAAACAAAGGAGGTTTTCATACCTTCATCATCAGACATATCAAGAACTTCATTCATCGTTTCTGGAACATTCATTTTGTGCTTCTCTGTGACAGTCTAGTAACCAAAAAAAAAAAAAAGCAGTTAACTTTAGTGCAAGGAGACTGTGGGTTTCCTTGAGACTCTTTCTTCCTAAATTACGTGGTTTATCATTAGTTTACTTATGTGTTGCACATCTTCAAGCCCCCACATCTAACTTGACATTGAAATTGTCCATTAGTAGCATGAAGGTTCTCACCATATACACAGCCAAGAACAAATACAAAGCGAAGGACTTTTATTGGCCAAGCACACCAACTTAAAAGATGTAAGTCCCTAATAATGCTTTTCAAAGAAAAGGAGAAGAGAGATGTCGCATCTCCTAGACTGTTGTTATACTTTTTCATGGCCTGATGAACATGCCACCCTGGTCTACTAAATTTCTTGGCTAAAGAGACACCAAATGAATGGCAAGAAATATGTCTTTACTACTTATCAAGGCAGCCACTTATTTTGTCGTCCCCGCCTATGTGTACATTTTCATTCCCAGAATAAATCAAAATATTAAGATTGCATAAATTACATAATTTAACAACT
The DNA here is from genome assembly GCF_057876585.1 of Rhinolophus sinicus. Classification (NCBI taxonomy): domain Eukaryota; kingdom Metazoa; phylum Chordata; class Mammalia; order Chiroptera; family Rhinolophidae; genus Rhinolophus; species Rhinolophus sinicus. Next base: position 40,427,762 of record NC_142515.1, read on the forward strand.
ATGTATATGAAGAAAATATTTCAGAGGTCATGCATTTGCAAGATTATTTTAACCTTCACAAAAATTTAAAGAAGTGTATAGTACACAGCAAAGGCCTTACTGCGTTTTACTGGCTGTTTGATAACTTTTTACCCAGATAAGTTGTATCCACCCAAAGACACCAACGGCAGTACTCCTTAGAAAATCTTAATGACTTCATGTTTTTAGTTTCAAAAAGAGCCCTCTTTTTATACTGAGCATATGAAAAACTATGGGACAAAGGAAGATGCACATTTAAATAAAGCAACTGAAAAAAAGTTAGGCTGTTCAAACTAAGAAGGGGTAAAATCCACTGTTTCTTATTATAGTTCTTAGAATACTTGGCAAATGTGATTATACCCCGTCCTCACTTATGACGTAGAAATAAAGATTATTTGGTACCTCTTCTAGCCTGTAATACTGCAACTGAACATTTTCTTAAAGACATTTTTTTATTTTAGAATGATTTTAAATTTACAGAAATGTTGTAAAGATAGTATAGGGAGTTCACCAAGTTTTCCCTATTATTAATGTCTTACATTAGTATGGTACATTTGTCACAATTAATGAACCCGTCGTAATATATTATTGTTAAAGTCTGTATTTTTTTCCCACATTTTTAAAGTTTCTACCTAATATCCTTTTTATGTTCCAGGATCCCACCTAGGATACCATTTTATCTTCAGTTGTCATGTCTCCTCTTGGCTGTGAGAGTTTCTCAGACTTTTCTGGTTTTTAATGACCTTGACAGTTTTTGAGGTAAACTGGTCAGCTATTGTGTGGAATGCCTCTCAATTGTCTCTTCTTCCCTATTTAGCCAGTCATTTATTTATCAATATGGACTCGTGGATATTTATTTCATACTTTGCACTATATGCCATAATACAATTTTATTTATTTATTGTTGCTCAAATTGTTCCAGCTGTGGGTATGAGGAACTCTTTCAGCTGATTTCTGTGTCTCTTTGAGATATCCCCATCATTCTGTGTGTGTGCTTGGGTATTTACTTACTTACCTAGGAAGGGATACTTCCTTATGTTTTGGCACTACGAGATGTTCCAGGCTAATCTACATTTCTTAACCCAGTTCTAGCTAGAGACAGCCATTTCTCTAAAGAGCCCTGGATTAGACAATGGTATTAGAAACATGTATCTGAGTGATAGATGTACTCTGCTCATTGCTGCTCAGAGAACTGAGTATTTTAAATAATGCAATTTAAACAGCTTAATTCATATCTGTTGAATACCAGCTTCTAGCAACTCAGTTTCTTATGCATCATGATTGTAAAGTCATTAACTAAAGCATCTTTCTTAGAACTGTCACATCATACATGGGTCTCATGGAAGATGCAATCTTTCTTTTTGTTTTTTTTAAAGTGCTTTTAAAAAGTGAAGTCTTATGGAGACTTCCAAGGGCCCCAGTAACTGGCTGTGCAAAGATCTACCTGTGGTGGAGGCTACATTGTGTTTTGTGAGCTTGAGATCACAGACTCCACCCTGATTGGCATCGATTCTCATGTAAACTAGATTACATGTAACTGCCGGAGCAGTTACAGCTCTAAATTGAAGGCTCTAATACCATAATGCTGGGCTAAGGCTTAGGGACTTGGGTGGAGTCCTTTCTAATCAATGTGAGCGCTTCATTTGGTGGAAGTCTCATTTCCTCATTAGGCCAATGGGACCTTTCATCTTAGCAAGAGTCTTGTCCTCTCCTCTTGCAGAAACCAAGTTAGCTGATGTGGTTGAGCGTGAAACGGCTCAACTCCTATACATGTTCAGTCTTTCACTAGGTACCTGAGCCTTGCCACCCTTCTCTGTCAGTAGATTTTTTGAGGCTGTCACTTTGTCTGAACATTATTTTCTCCTAAAGTTTTTTATGGGGATCAAAGAAACATTTTGAACTTTCCTAATGGGTGACAAAGTCATTTACATTCAACCAAACAAGATTTGTATTTTGAACTATTATGCAAGTGTCAAAACTCTCTAACATTGAAACAGAAGTCATGTATTTATTGCAGTGGCTTCAGACCTTTTATAACACGGTGATACTCGGCCAATGTTTCAGACCGTGTCCTCTTCCCTCTCCTCCCCACCCTAGAAGGAGCTACATGGGGTACCTGTAAAGTTAAGGCTAATGAACGTTATTTGTTTAAATCCTTGTCTTGAGAATTTAATAATAGATTTAAAGATAATGACATACTCAAGACGTACGTGAAAACAACATGTGGGATTTTCTCTCTTACTCAAACTATGTTGAAGGTAGAAGTGTGCCCTGGGTGAGAAACCTCATGCTAGTCCATCAAAGCTCTTGTTTTCTCTTTTATGCAGTACAAAATGTCTCTCTTGTAATCAGCGAACTTATTATTTAGTTTCTAAAGCATGTAGATAGCCAAACAACTCAAGCTGCAGGTAGCTCCAGAGACTCTCAAATCATTTTTCTTTTTTTGATGAAACACTTTGTATACAACTGTTGCAGATACTAACTATGCCTTCTTTCATGTTGGAAAGTGGCAGAGGAGAAAAGGAGGCAGAGCGGATCATTCCAAGTGTTCCAGACTCCTAGATGCACCCTGTACGGAGTCAGTCTCAGGCCTGTGCGTTGAGTCATGGAGTCAGGAATAACCCAAATAAGCCTCTGACATAGTGCAATATCTGCTCGTGATTCCAAAGTCACCAAATCCTGAGGCAGTTCAAAGGCGCCAGATGGGATTTAAAAAAGAAAAGACTTATCCTAGAGGCTGCAGCTTGTAAAAACATATCTGATGCAATAAGTCCTCCTGGTAAAGATTTACTTTATATTTTAAGAAAACATCTATTGTTTTTTCTATGAAAACTCTACTAGGTGAAGGAAAAAAGGAGACTGGTGGTAAAAATCAATTTGATCCTATCTCTAATGTTTTATATTTATAACAATGTAAGTTTTTATAATAATGACAACGTATCCATTATCATTTGTGAATTAAAACGTTTTAAAGAACCAACTTAGAATGTTCCATTTTCTTATTCTGCCAAAGAAGGATGTTAAAACATTTCTGTCTTCATTTCATTAAAACTGTTCAAATGTCAAAACAAATAAATACATACATTTAGCTTTAGATGGAAGTAAAAACTCTGGCTAAGAATGCAAGTTTTGAAAGGGTATTTTTGGTGTTTCTAAAGTTTTCTTAACATCGGAAATGAGAATTTGGGCTATGCTGACCACCACCAATGAGGTGACGACATTTTGAAACACGGCTCCCAGTCTATGAATGGAAGAAACCTGGCTCCTAGTCATCCCTGAGAAGCCCAGAGCCGACTGTGTGGTAAGTGGCTCTCAGGGTAGTGAAGCCCAGCATCCACTGCTTACCGTCGTGGTGATGGTCTCTTCAGTCACGACCTTCAGGGTGTCGACCACTGAGATGTAGCCAAGCCTCCGGGCAATGGCGAGGGCAGTGTTCCCATTCTGGCGAGAGGGAAACGTGGACAAGGAATTCACAAGTCATCCCACGTGTCTCAGTGCTTGTATGTTCCCACACATGTCACCCATACAAAACCTCAGGTGTGTGTCTCCTCAGTCCCACCCCACTGCCACACACAAAATGCTGTTTCATCAGAGACAGGCCTCGCACGGAACCCACCGAACCTGTTCCCACTCACACAGCAGAGTCTGGGCTGCTACACAAAGACTCCAAGAAGCGTCTTAACGTTCTAGGTAATCAAGGACACAAACATGTATGTCTTCTTATATATCTACTTCCTACTGGATGGCAAGGCAATTGGTAGGTTTTAAGTGTGAAACACTAATCCGATCTCTCTCTCTCTCTAGACAGTGTACAATCATGGAATTATTGTCCTTCCCCCTTCATGCTAATGAATGCTCTGTTTATGCCTATTAATGCAGGTGAAAAAGCAACAGTGGTGCACGAGAGATGTGAGAAGACACCAGTGCCCGGCCCACCTCCTCCCTCTCCCCTTAGAGGGCCCATTGCTCTTACCACAGTGAGTTCATTGGGGGAGGCATTGTTCTGAAGCAACACATTGATGATGTGTGTGTGTCCCTGTTGCGCTGCTTGATGCAAAGGCGTATACCCATTCTGCAGGAGGAGGATGGAAGAAAATGACTCTTAAGTCTTGGGACACCAAAATCAATGATTTTGGTGGGAACAAAGGAGAAAGGAGTTTACCTTTGTTTTGGCATTAACTTTTGCAGAATGCTGGAGCAGGAAATTCACGATCTTGATATTTCCGTAGTGGCAGCCTACATGTAGCGGCGTGTAGCCCATCTGTAATTATATGTACATATACGTGAACCATCCCAAGTACACTTTTAGGGACAGCTAGCCGAAAGAGAAGCAAATTGTTATTTAACCTTTCTCTTTGAGCTGACAAAAAATAGTTTTTGCTTTCTCTTATGAAAAAAACAAAAAATGTCCTTGATAATTCTCAGAGCTAGTCTAGGTATAAACAATAATACCATCTCATGTGCAAATACACATATGTGTGTATTTTATATATATATGATATATATGTAGATAGCATATATGTATATGTATCATATATATAATATATATGTGTGTATATATATATGTAATATGAAACTTCCCAAAGTGCACTCTCTCTTGTAACAGCTAATTTTATTCTCATAATAACTTTTCAAGACTGGAAGGAAAGAGGAAGCAATAGAAGCCTAGATAGAGTGATTCAGTGGCTTCTTATCAAGGGGTCAGAAGACTGTTCTACAGCAAGACTTGGACTAGAATTTACGGAACACTCTATTTTCTAAAAAATATAAAATCAAGGTTAGAAATATGAGTGGCTAAATGATAACGTAAGGCAGTAGATGAACCTCAATGCATGACAGAGATAGAAGGAAACAGAAATACTAAACACAAGGAGGCTGGTGTGAGTGCAGGAGGGCTGAGAAGGATGAACTTGACTTAGTTAAAGTCTCCTGCCTACCTGGCTAGAGGGCCACCGTTTAAAAACCACTGATTTAGACAAAACAATGGACTGTTTCTCAAAATAATATCCACTAACCCCTGAGGGGCTATAAGTTCTGTTTATTTAAAAATACATCAAGTATGTGTATACATTCCAGATGATTATTTTTAAAAACAAAGATATTCCAGATACTTTTCTAGATGGACACCTTGCAACAGACACCACTACACGATTTCAGTGCCCATGTTAAATCTGTTTGCGATGACACTGGCAGTATCAGATTGCTGAAAGGGAGAGCCCTGACTTTTTGTAATATTTCTAAATGGTCATGAGGGTGACCATGCTTTCAAGGGTGTGCATCTCATGTAATGGCACTAATGTGTCTTTATGGTGACTTCAAGCTATAGACTGAATGTGCCCCCCAAATTAGTATCTTGAAACCCTAATCCCAAGTGTGATAGTATTTGGAGGTGGGGCCTTTGGGAGGTGATAAGGTCATAAGGGTGGCCTTATATAGTGGCCTTATAAGGGATAGGAAAGAGTTCATCTCCTCTCTGCTTTCTGCCATGTGAGAATACAACGAGAAGATGGCCACCGGAAAATCAGGAAGAAAGACCTTATCAGACACCAGATCTGCTGGCACCTCAACGTTGGACTTCCTAACCTCCAGAGCTGTGAGAAGTAAAGGTTTCTCCAATCTATGGTATTCTTGACAAAGCTGCCCAAACTGACCAAGACATTCTGGTAGATGGATATATTTGAATTTGAAAAAGAGATGCTGAGACCATAGCCGATTCTGGGAAGTAAAAACACCACCCCACGATGTGCTGTCCTAAAGATCTGACTCTGGTCACATTTTATTCCATGAAGTGAGCAAGCAGTATATCCACACTGGCCAGACTCCCTCTGATACGCTCACCATAGCTACATGTATATGCAACCGACTTATGCCCCTAAAGCTGCTTCATGCCCAATGAAGGATATCCCCTCTTGGTGAGTAGAATCCACTTGCCTGCTTTGCAGGGCTCTTTCTTGGTACTGAGAGGCTCAGGATAAGGCATTGGGAATTAGAATGCTGCTTAGGGAGGGCGGCATGAAAATACTTTTCTCCTATCCGGTCTCAGCACAATGAACTTAATTGATTGAGGTAACGTTATTTCCAAGTTTCGTGGTAAAGAATTTGATCCCAGGCCAACAAAATACAGACAATATTTTTTAAACTTGAAATTTTAAGAGACTCTTCAAGTTTTCGGTCAACTTGACTAAACAATGATGCATCAGTTTCCAACGGCTCTTGTGCTAAATGTATTAGATATTTTTAAAACAAATTGGATCATATTAAGTATTTTAATGCACAGTTTCTACTCATCCTCATAGCATCCCATCTACTTTTTAATTTAAGCGAATGAATAGAATGGTATTTTACATTCCAATGTGTAGGCTACTTGGGGATGTTTTCTTTACCAGTAAGACTTTGAAAGTTCATAGGATATAATAAGCTCCTATTCACACGGTTAAGGAGCAAGTCCGAGCACACTCTCTTTTTGGCACCTCCGCTCTACTCAACTATGGGGTGATCATATGTTGTGCTCTTTGCTGAGAAAGGGAAGAAAAAGAATTTTTAAGAGACAGAGAGATGTTTTCCTGATTGTATCACTTGTAAGGGGCAGAAAAGGTATATACCTCAAAAATATGAAAATAAGAACAAAAATGATTACTGACTGTAACCTGACTTAGGCTGAGTTAGGAGAAAACCCGAGTACAGACCTGAAGCTCTTAAACTGAAGGGTCATTTGTCAAATTGGGAGAAGGTACAGCACCCTTTCCTCTCCTCCCAAACTGCCTTTGAGACTCATTGCCACGTTTCCTGACTGAATTTTGGTGTATGCCTCAGATGTGTTGAGGCAAAAGAAAATATTGAGGAACTTAACCCTGTCCATGCCTTCTAGAATTTTTAATCTATATAGAGGGTAACCAAAAATGTGTTTAAGTCTCTCTCTCTCTCTGTCTCTCTCTGTCTCTCTCTGTCTCTCTCTCTCTCTCTCTCTCTCTCTCTCTCTGTGTGTGTGTGTGTGTGTGTGTGTGTGTGTGTGTAAATGAAACATGGGGTGAATACATTTACCATGACATTGAAAATATCTGGAGATTTCTTTTTTCATGGAAGGCTTCAAGCAAAATAACAACTATCAGCTAAATCCCATCTGGTTTTTTTTTTTCCGGAATTAAAAACGCTTTTATTTTCAAAATGTAAAGTAACAATAAACCCTTCAGCCACTACCACTGCCTTTATTGGTTTCTCTGTTAAATACTCAGCTACCTAGGAAGGCATTCAAGGCTAAGAACAAGGAAATGTTCTACAATGAAAAGTTTGGGAGGGAAACAGAGTGAAGGGAGAGCTGGACAACTAGGCTACCAAACGAGGCCATGGAGACTTCAAGGGCACAGAGCATTTCAGAAAGGGATGTGGAGAGGAGCTTGCATACTTCACAGTTCTGCCTAGGGCTATCCTGGCCCAGGACCATACCTTGGCTTTACTATTTTAGCACAGAGTTTTTAAAGCATAAAGGATCTTGCCTGGTCAGGTCTCTTTTGGGCAGCTTTTTTCTAACAGAACACAGTATAGGTGGAGCAGGCAAGCAATTGAGCTGCAAGCAATGTCCAAAGGGTATCTACTCAGGGCTGCTTCATCTGTGCTAGGTCCATAAATCCAGTCTGAATGTGATGGCTGCAAACCTTGTTACCTGGCTAATTCCTGGTGATACCTCTATATTACCAATATCTTCAATATCTGTCCATATACCTCCGAATCCATCTATATTATACACAAAAGTATTTGTATTCACAATATTTGATAAGCATTCGCTTTTCTGTCAACAGGTGACATAGAAAGAAAGGTTCTATTTCAGAGTAGATAAAACGAATTTGATATGAAGCGGTAACAAAATGAAGCACTGAAAGAAAATGTTCAGAGAAATGAGATTAATGTGAAGTCATATCTTTGATGACACAAAACGTCCATTTTTCTTATCTTAGTTTGAAGTTTTGGCATTACATGAGATTAATCAGTAATTTCTTTTTTCTTTTGGAAAAGAGCTATTTTGGTGGGGTTGGGGGGCGGGAGGCTAGGGAGCCACTAGCGACCACACATACCTTAAGGAATTTAGCAAGTGAGTAATAATTGAATAAAATTTAATTTACCCTTATTATAAACTATGCCTGAACAAAGTTAGAGGTCACAGATTGCTCACACACTTTTCTACATGCATTTTTTACATCAGTCACCAAAACTAGGAAAGGTACACATTTTTATACTCTGTTCTTGAAGGGCGGATCTGTTGTAACAGGATCAATAGTGTTAACACGGGAGGATATTGATATGCAGCTAGGATAATGTACCCAGGCCATGAAAGACAAAAGCATCTGGGAACACTATAATCCTCAGAGACTTTAGTGTCCCGTGCACAGACATACCTTTGAAATACTGTATATAAAAGATATAATGGAGAATTTGTTCTTTCCCTTATAAATTTGCACCTGCTTCCAGACAGGAGTCACTCAATGACACTTCGCATGGACACATGCTTTTTGTATACCTTTGTTTGGGCGTCCACATTGGCCCCTTGGTTTACGAGGACTTCGGCCACGTTCACTCTGTCTTCTTGAGCTGCCAAATGGAGTGGGGTGAGGCCACTCTGCAAAGGATTCAAAGGACAGTCATCTCACAGGAGGAAAGGGAGCACACATGGGCATGTTTGAGAAACAATTGGCGAATTCTAGGAGAGTGAGCCTCGAATTTCTATGTTAAACAAAATCTATGGAATCAGTTTACATACTAGCCCTGTGGCAACATTGTTATCTGCAGGCTTAATGAAAAATTCCACACATATTCAAAAGTGGAGGCAATGGGCTGAACTCTGGGTATTCATCACAGACGCAGCAATTATCAAGGTTTTCGTACATTTGTTCCATTCAGCTTTATTTCCCTTGTTTTTCCCTCTGTGTAGTATTTTAAAGCAAATGACAACCATTATACCATTTTTTGCTACATACGTCAGTATCGCCTTAAAAAAGAGACTTTTTTTTTCAAAATTATGCACTTGTAATGCATTACCAGTGGTAGTAGCGTTAGCGAAAAATATTAAAATAAAAATAGTTTATAAATTGAACACCGATATATGATATTTTCTCCATTAAATATTAATACCCCAAACCTGACACATACTTTCTGTATGTTGTGCTGGGTAAAAAAGGTGGCCTATGAAACGTAATGTGAGTGCTAGATCGGGAGCATTTCCAGGTCATTTAGATGGTATATGTGTTTAACGAGACTGAATATTTGAAACTGACTCGACCACAGAACATACAGGCTATATGGTTGTTCTGATGGCCAAGAAAATAATCACTAAGACTGTGCCCTGGTTTAAAAGTCCTTGGTGTTGTAAAGTATTTTTTTCATAAATAATAATTAAGAGAAAGTGAGTTGGTGTTAAGTGCTTCTAGATTATTTCCTTTCATCCCTTATGAGTATAGAAGTTAATATCTGGAGGCCTTCTTTCTCCCCCTGTAACATCTGTGCAATGACAACATCAAACTGTCCTATTTGTCTGAGAACAGGAGTGAATCAAATGCAGCTTCAGAAAGGGTTCAGAACCATCTAGATGTTGCACGTTATTTATTCAGGGCTCGCTATTGTGTCAAACAAATTCCAGACTCAGGAAGAGTAATTCGCTGTTGACTTTTTAATAATGTTTATAGAATTCTGAAGGAAGCTCAGTCAAACTGAATAAAAGGGAAATACGAAAAGGAGGACTGATGCAGTCACATGAACTCCAAGAAAAATAAGCCAGGGCCAAAATGGCACCACCCAAACACTGACATAATCATAGAACAATGTTCCATATTCAACTTTAGAGGAAACAAATATTTTCAGCCGTAACATTTTATAAAAGTGTCATGGTCAACTATTCTGAGTTTGAGACTTTTCAGAACTCCGAAAATAGTCTAATTGCGTGGCAATTAGCAAAGTTTGATCATGTATCCTGGCACATGACCTAACCTCTCGTGTTCACCCCTCTGTCTATATTCATGCATGCGTGGGTTACCCACCCTACCTGCCACAGAGTCATTTGCAAGTTTCTCAGGCTTCCTTCTCCTCCATCGGACAAAGGGCCTCATTGTTACAATTGAGGTGCACACCTGCTCTATTAAGATCATCATAATCCTGCATTTAAACTCTGTTTTCTTGTCTGTCTTCCTCAAACCACTGTAAGCTTGTTGAGGCAAATACTGTATGTTTAATCTACGTATAATCAGTGTCTAGTATCTAGCTTTTAATCCCTCTACTAACTGATTAAACCAGAGGACACAACAAATATCTTTCAGGTGAAACATTAAATAAAGACAATTTTGTTTTTATAGTCATGAGTTTGGTTAAAAAGATGAAAAAGAATGACATGATGGTGAAAACAGCCCTGTTTGATTGAGTTCAGAAGTTATCTGTTTATCTTTTATGGGGTTTCAACCATTGCTCATTTTAAAAATGGCATTTATTTGGAACAGAGAGAACAGTACCAATTCAGAATAGCAGCAGCTCTGTTTGGTATTCTATTTGCTTTATACAGAAAGATAGCCACTGTGGTCTGCAAAATTCATGGGGGGAGACAGCATCAAAAGTGAAATCAAAGCAAATCAGATACTAGTACTTCAGCAGTAACTTAGGTTCATGGTCTCTTTTCCTTAAAACCACTGAGAGTGCTGGTTACTGGTATGGAAAGAAATAAGAGGAAACAATAAAGTGTTTGGTTCAACATAAATTTTCATGAAAGCTAAATCTTATCTTGTAAGCATTTAATTTTTATAGCAAGGAAATAAAGTCTAATGTTAAATGGGAAGGTGGGATGGTTGGGTAAGAGAGGAATTACAGACTATTATAACTCTGGCAGCTCAGGAAACTGACAGAAAAACTGTCAGGATTCCTTATCGAATAATAAAGTTCCACTGATAATGTTTTCACATTGGAGCTTATTTAATACTTTCTCAGAGAAGGACAACTGAGAAAGGAAGCAAAGATTTACAAATGTCTTTGTACTAAACAGTTTCCAGGTGCTATGAAGTTCTTGAAAGTTCCTTGAGTACCATGTGCTAATGGGAAACCAGCTGACCGGCTCTTTCAAATTTCCTTGGAAGTATCTCTGCTTACATGTATTCAGGAAGGTGGCTGAAAATTTCCAGGTTTCCTTGGTTTACTATGCATGTCTTTTGGTCTTCAGAATTCCCTTGCTAATGCCCACTCTATCAAAGCAAATGCTAACAAATTCTTTCTGAAATATTTTCAGCCCAGAAACATTTCATGAGTCTAAGGTGAATTCCAAGACTGGATACATATTGTAACCACTTGACTGGAGGATTTTAAGGCAAAAATAAAGAGACAATCACAATGTACTTTGGTATCAAGCCAACTGAAAATGTTCGCCTGTTAACCAATTGTTAAGGTCTACATTGTCGCTGGGAGAATTAAGGAGGCAATATTCTGGGCTCACAAGAGAAAAATATTCCAGTGGATGGTAGAATGTGTCTCAACCCGAGAAGGCCAAGTTCTCTACTTCATTTAGGTAAGTTGAATTTTGCAGCAAACTATTACAAGGCTAGTTTATATGTTGGTATATGAAACTTAGAAAATTCAAAAGCTCAAACAAATCCTGATTATAACGATTATTTGAAATTGCTTTGTGATTCCCATTAATGCTGAGACACACGTTCTTAAAAGGAATGTTTAAAAAGAAAGATATGAGAAAATCAAATTGATACACCAGGAAAAAATTGAAAAAGGGTGTTTTCTCTGTAATGATCAAAAAGGATTTTCAAGGTACTGAAATTGAAAAGAAAGGTTTCCCTGGTCTTTTGGTTTACAGAATTTGTAAAATTGCAACCTTAGATTCAGATTAGTGCAGAGTAAGCTTTTTCCCAAATTGTGCAAAGTCTAAACTTAACACAACTTTTTTTTTTTCTACCTAGAAGAAGGTGCTGAATGTTATCTAGTTAATCCTCATGACATCTCTGTGAAATAAATATTGTCTCCATTGACTAGAGAATGAAACTGAGGCTCAGAGAGCTCACATAACGTGCCTAAATTACACATCTAGTCAGAGCCAGATTTAGGATTTATACCCTCTGTGATTCCAAAACACAGGCCACATATGTTAAAAATAATTAAATCACTTGTTATTAGTCAGCATAAAACTATTCCTATGCTGAAACTCTATTCTAATATCTGAGCTACATCTGAGCAATGTCAGTTGTGCCATCAGTAACTGGTAGAGGAGAAGCTACATGCTGGGGACATTCCTGGGGGTTTTGTGTTATCTGACAAGTTAGAAACACCTATCCCGTGTTTTAGGCAGATCTCAGACTCAGGTATTAATAAGCAGTCAGCTTATTAATTCTCTGACATATGCAATGACACTGCGATATATGCAGTAATATCATTAACATGTGTTTGGTCAATTGTGGGCTGGACTTGCACTTCGCTTCACAAAGTTCTGGCACTTTCTTTACTAATAATAGGAATGTCATATGAAGACGGGAGTTTGAAGCATTTTGGGAACAGTATTTACAAATTCCTTGGAACGGCCAATTTACAAACAACGACTAGATGTGTAAGCTAATAACCTTTCCAATCTTTTGAATAAAAAAGATACTCTACATTTCTCTTACTAAAATGAACTCTCTGAAGGCAGCACTGTTTCCAGTTTCTTTTTTCACCTTGGACTTAAACTGGGATAGGCAAGGAGTCGGTGTCCCCAGAAATGCTTGTGAACGCAGACAAACTATAATTTATAACTTCTTAGTTGTTACGTTCTGGTGAGGTAACAATGTTGCTCTTCGAATGAACATTATCACAAAACTTCATGGTTTTAGAAAAACTTTGGACTGCATTTTTATATGCTACTCAGTTGTATGACTTTGCAATTATTGACCTCACAAACTCTTATCGGTGAAACAGATTGCTTCCAAGTGTTTGCTATGGTAAAGAGCACTTTGGCAAATGTCTTGCAATATTATACTTTACACATTCGACCTGACCCAGATTTTTCATGACTTCCTACTGACCTTTCTGAGAGCTGAGGTTTGGTTGTGTTGTTCACTTCGGAGAGAAAAAAAAAGGTGACCTACCTTATTACTCAGGTTCACGTTGGCATTTCTGCTGAGGAGCAGTGACACCATGTCCACATGTCCTTCCTGAGCTGCAAGATGGACAGAAGCAATTCCTTGCCGGGTAACTGCGTTTGCATCAGCACCATATTCCAGCAGAGTTGTCGCTATGTCCATCTGGTTCTTTTTGGCAGCGATGTGCAGCGGTGTATAACCATTCTGTCAACACGAATCATGTGGTCACATGCCCAGGAACAAGGTAAAAATGTGTGTAGTGCATTTTCAATAGTATGCCTCCCTATCTTGTGATTTTTTTTTTTTTTGATGGTTTAAAAATTCATGAGTAAGTAAGCTAACACTGGTAAATCAAGCAATGCCATTCATGTGGGGACCCCATGTCTCCCACACCTTTACCTACCTAGGGAAAACATAATAAATTTAATGAAAGAGAGTCAGAGTAACAATGGTTTTACAAAAAGGTATACAGGGTTCCCTCTTATAGGTAGTTATATTAGTAGGTGCTCAATAATTACTTGCTTTATTTAAATTGGGGATGAGAAGGAAACCCACTAGGAAACAACAAACAATGCGGTGCCACGGGGACATGTTCAGAGCCATTATTCCACCTTGAAAATCCCTTTGATGGCTATCTATTGCTTACAAGTTAAACCTTTTAATTTTCATGGTAGTCAAGATGCTATAATCTACTCCTATATGCTCCTCTGATTGCCTCTTTCACAAAACTCCAGTCTCTATGCTATGTTTCAGCTGAACTAAACCCAGGACAACGTACAACTCATGTTTCTGTCTTGCCTACTCTACTAAGAATGCTTTTCCCCAATATGCCCTCTGGGCCACCATCCATCAATTGAAGATTCAGCTCAAATATTACACCTTCATGAAGTCTTTTGCTTCCCTCTCACCCTCCTACACCTGTTCCCCACTTGACTAACTCCAATCAAAGTCCTGGAAATATTTAATGGCTATATTAGATATTCAATAATATTATTATTTTTGTTTATACATGTGTCTCTTTCTACTAAAATATAAATTTATCAGAGGCATGTGTTGTGTTGTATTTGTCTTCGTATCGATAGCATTTCACAATGATTGGAGAATCCTCAGAATTTGAGTCAACTCACTCGGACTTCCATATCCTTCTCCTGGCTGACCTGGAATGCTCGGAGGTAGAGGCAACCAAAATTCCTTTGATAAATTAGTAATTAGCCATGCCTCAGGAGCCTTCAGAGTCCTCTGCCCTGAGAAAGAAAGGTCCCCTGCCTTGGGGGACCGTGTCCTAGCTCACAGTCATTTAACAGAAATGCAAGATTATATTTTGACATGGACACACATCTGAGTATAAAAATATGCCAATACAATAAGACTAACTTTTTTTTATAGACAAGAGGATTTAGAGAAAAAAAAAAACAAACGGAATCCAGGATTTATATTCAGGAATAGGATCCACATCCAGATAACGGATCAGTCACAATCTTTCTAAACCACATGGATGCGTCAGAAACAATGCAGAAGGCAGTGAGGGCTGCTGCCCCCTGATCAGGCAGCCTACTGCACTTGACTCTCATATGTAAGTCACTGGCATGTCCTAATACGACAGCATTTCTTACTTGATAAATGCTCTTTCTGCAATTGATTGTAGAGAGAGGATTTAAGCTGTTGGATATCAGCCCATGAATGTGGAAATGTGACTTTCAGACTCTTCTGAAACCAGCCTCTGACAAATGCGATGAGCCAGGGTAGAAGATTTTATATTCCTATCTTTAGTTTTGACCTATTGCCATCTGGAAACCCCAGCTGACCTGGGAAGCATTTGGCCCTCTGCTCAGACACACCCTTCAGAAAGGAGAGCTTTGGACTGAGCCCAGCTCTACGGAGAGTGACAGGAGGGGAAGAGCTGTGTCACTACCACCCCCTACCCCTACATAGAAAGGAAAATTCACAAAGCAGTGCTAAAATAAGAAATCAGATCAGTTAGTAAGTCTAACACTGGCTAATTAGAGTGGTAAAGGCGAGATAAAGTTAGAATTTAGCTTCTGATCATGCAGCTTATCTTTTTCTTTCTTTTTTTTTTGGTTGCTTTTGCTACTGATATAACCTTCAAGTTGGTCACTTCTTAACCCCTAAAGGCAGAGCAGGATGCTCTGAGATGTAACAATACCCTTGATTACTTTTATCTCCACCCCAAAATCTTAGGGTCTAGGAAACACTAATCAAGGGAAGCTCTGGTGTCTCTGTAATGCATGCCAATTGCACTGAGTCACTGAGGGGTTTATCTGAACTCCGTACCTGAGCTACAAAGGAAAGCATAAAGCAACGGGGAACTGAATCATTGTACTGTTTTAGAATGGAAAGTTAATCTCAGAGAGACTTAAGAAATATTTAAAATAATCAACAAATAGCTGATCTTGAGACCTATAATAGGATTTTCTAAATTTCTTTAGTTATTTCTAATTTCTGGAAAGTAAAATGATTCTTACTCATCACATTAAACAAGACAGATGCGTTTATCAGATGACGAATAAAATACTGATAGATTCAACTGTAGAATAATCTTAATCAACAATCTTTTCCTCTTGATGCAGAGGCTAAAGGACTTTGTCCAAAGTGCCATGTGTGCTTTTGCATTCCAAAATGAAGACAAAAGCAAATATAATTTTGAATTGTCAAAAGTAATACTGAGGGTGCCAAAAAAATGTATAAAAGTGGGCCCTTTGGTCAACGTTGCTCAAGCAGCACTTTGTCATAATCAGAAGTGTCTGGATGCTGATGGTAACCACTTTGAGCACCTCTTGTAATTGCAGAAGTCAAATGTGACTTGTATTCAACTTTTGTTACCGGTATATATTGAGTATTACAATGTTAATACAGTTTTCCTTTCTTAAAATGTGTATACATTTTTTTTGGCACCCTCTGTATATTTACATCATCCTTTAATATCGTCTCCAAGAACTATCACAATCTCTACTGATCCATATCAATAGATATATTGCGCATTCTATGGAAGACAAATCTGACAAAGAAACAGTTAAGGCTCACTATCCCTTTCACAATTCCTGCTCAGCTTATGCCTAAACTCAAGCCAATCCTCTTTCCAGCACAGTATCTGCCTGAGGAAATAGGTCAGGCTAAAATGGATTATAGACGCCCATCTACATTTTAGGTCCCCCACGCCCATTACTGAGAATTACGTCATGTTTCTAGGGCATGTGTAAGAAAATATGTTGGCAATCCTACACAAGAGAAGAAAGGGTAAGAAGAAAGCATCACATACTCTAAAAACCAGAATGTGAATTAAAGAAGAGTTAACACGGAGGTCACTGCTGTCATATCCACATGTGAATCATGCCCTATTGAGCCCTTGTCCGCCATTTCTCACCACTGCCAGAATTCAGAAATGCCTGAGTTCCCTGGAGTAAAGGAGGGTATTTGCCTACCCTATTATCATTCTCCCTCCTTCCTTAATAAATGAAGCTGGCATTGTGCCCAGATGAAAAATTATTATTTCTCAGCTTCCCTTGCATAAAGAAGGAGCCAATGAGATATAAAGAGAAATGGTTAGGTGGAGCTTTTGGGAATACTCTATCGCCTGACTTTCTTTCCTGCCTGTTGCTTCAAAATCTTTACTGCCTAGCTCCTGTCTGTTTACGACATGAGAAAAATAGTCTCATCAGTTTAAACCACTGTAGCTAGGTCTTTTTTTCTAGCAGATGAAGCGAATCCCTAACTAATAAAACTACCTTTGCTTACGGTCAAAGTCTAGAAAAAACTGACCAGGGCCACTGCCTCAGAAAGTAGGGATAGTTGGCCATGTGGCAGACATGGCATTACAGAGGCTCTTATGGAGGCAACTGTGCTACGGGAATGAGAAGGTCCTATTAGAAAAACTTGTGTTTAATTGACTGTAAAAGATATGCCTAAGGCTCAAGGGCTGTTATAAGGAATTAGTTTAAGAACTGCTTTTCAACTCTGTGTCAAAGATGTTTGGCAGATGCGAAACCAGAAATACAAAGTCTTGTTTCACAAATATAAAGCTGGAAATCAACTACAAATATATCAGCTGGTGACCAGTGTAAGAGTTATTTGAGAATTAAAGGTGGATTGGATTCATTTTGTTGCATTTATTGTTTTGTAACTCTTGTTACTTCTACACTGCTTGGCACTAGTTGTGTCAAAATTATTGCTTTCAAGTGAGAAATAAATAGTTCACTTATTAATTATTCACTGGTTGTCTACCAAGAACTTGGGGTTATTTATAATAATAGAAAAGTGGCTCAGGCTTAAAGGGATATTAAAATTAACTGGAATGAAATAGACAAGCATTACATTTTTTTCACAATTTTATATAATTTTTAAAATTGTGGTAAAATATACATAATGTATAACTTACCATTTTAACTATTTTTAAAATACATTAAGTACAGTCACATTGTTCTCCAACCATTAGCAACATCCAGCTGCAAACTGAAACTCTACCAATTTAACACTAACTCCCCACTTCTCCCCCCAACCTCAGTTCCTGGCAACTAGCGTTCTACTTTCTGTCCCTCTATAAGTGACATCACACAACATTTGTCCTTTTGTGTGACTGGCTTGTTTCATTTAGCGTAATGTCTTTGAGGTTCATCCATGTTGTAGAATGTGTCAGAATTTCCTTCCTTCTTAAGGCTGAATACTCCTCCTTTGTATTAATATTCTACATTTTGTTTATCCAGCTATCCTTTAAGGGACACTTGAGTTGCTCTCACCTTTTAGCTATTGTGAATAGTGCTGCTATTCCCTTCCCTTCCCTTCCCTTCCCTTCCCTTCCCTTCCCTTCCCTTCCCTTCCCTTCCCTTCCCTTCCCTTCCCTTCCCTTCCCTTCCCTTCCCTTCCCTTCCCTTCCCTTCCCTTCCCTTCCCTTCCCTTCCCTTCCCTTCCCTTCCCTTCCCTTCCCTTCCCTTCCCTTCCCTTCCCTTCCCTTCCCTTCCCTTCCCTTCCCTTCCCTTCCCTTCCCTTCCCTTCCCTTCCCTTCCCTTCCCTTCCCTTCCCTTCCCTTCCCTAAGATAAAGTTTTCTCAAAAACCAAAGCATAGCTTTTTGTTAGAAAGAATGTCAGGATCAGAAATTATTGGGGGTGTTGGGGGGAAGGGGGAAAGCAGCATTTAGATGAAAAGCAAGCTGGGGGGCTTGGTTTTGAATTGTAGATTTCACTGGGTACAATTCTGGAAAGGATGGGATAGCAGATGTTTGAGAAATACAGAAAAAGAGGTTCTGAGAAATACCTATCAAACATATTCTCTAAATGTAGAAAGTACCTAAAACTTGCTCCCTTGAAGTATTCCAAGTAATCTAGAACAGCCCGAATTCATTGATCTGTGTGTACAAGAGGTTTGATATAAACACTAAGTTTAAAGAAGAGCAATGTAGCTGCCCCAAAATTAATGAGTAAAACAAGGATATAAAAAGCACTAAGGATGCTACAAGTTCCTTCAACCAATAGTGCTTCATAAAAGAATTGGATGCCATTTAAATTGTAATTTGCATCATTCCAATGTTTTTTGATCATAGTCACCTGCTCAACAATAGATAACTTAACCAACAGAACTCTATTAACCTATTTTCCAATGAACTCTTCTTTGCGATTCACCTCTCAAATCAGAACACCAAGGTAATGAGAAAGCCATATCCTCTACACATCTCTTTGCTGAGAAATCTAGGTTGTCTAATGGTCAAAAATGCTCTAATAATAAGGATAAAGATTCTCTTTAGCAATAACCAAAACACATAAGCAAAACCTCCCAACTTAATTTATGAAACATAAATCCCTTGAAGACAATGTTTTATGGTCGGGGAAAATGTAACACATATTTTATAACTTTGACAAATCAGAACTTTCTTACACCCTCAAGCTGTGCTTCTGTTTTTAATTTGGCTAAAGAGTACTTTAACTTTGTTTCCTTCTCAGGCTCCAGGATGTCCTAGATTTTCAAGGAACATCAATTGACAAGTAAATATTTGTAGAGCGTCAACCACAAGAGTTGACTAAATAGCTGAAGGCACAAATTTCCTAAGGGGCTTACATTTCTGTGATTTTTAAGTGGTGCCTAAATGAGGAGGGTGTGACAGATGACGCAAAAGTGGGAGTGCACAGAGACACTGAGGGACACTGCCCGCCAGTGTCCTCATGCTGTCGAATTACAGGTACCTTTGCAGCCGCATGAGGTGAGGCTCCTTGGTCCAAAAGCAGAAGGGCCACTTTCTGATTATCGTAATGTGCAGCTACATGCAGTGGAGTGAGCCCGCTCTGAAAACACGTGCAGAAACAACAACCAGTGTCAAAAGTGTGTTAACATCAGCGGCCTAGATTTAGCAGATGGGATTAGATTGGCTATAACACAGGGAATAATTTACATTCCATCGTCCACAATACTGGGACCTCAGCATCCACCTCCTTTTTCTGAAGCGTTCTTCATCCTATGAGACTTAAATATGGTTCAGTTATAAGTTAGGGGGCTGCTGGTGAATATTAGCAAGTGCTTGTTTTGTTACTATGGCAGTGGCCTGCTACAGGATGGCCGATGACCTCATACCTTCCCAGAAGCATCTGGAGAAGCACTTTTCTGTAGCAGGAGATTGGCTACTTCAAGCTTCCCGTATTTTGCTGCCACATGAAGGGGAGTAAATCCTTTCTGGAAAAAGAAACATAAAAATAATGAACAACAGAAAAGACGCAAAGGCATCGCTTTTCTGGAACTGATGAATTATGCTAATGTGAAGAGCAGTGAAGCCTGCATTTAAGGAACAAGACTGGTAGGTAACAGTGAAAGCGTCCCCTTACCAACAAGGAAGAGCAGGACATTTCAACTTTTTCTCTCTGCTGACTGACCCACAACGTGCCACTCATGCTGGGCTAATCAGGCATCTGACCAGGAAAAAGTTGGAGAGCTGGATCCAGGGCTTATTCTAGGGCCATTTTGGGACTTCACATTGTGCGAAGAACAGGTTCAAGTCCCAGGTGCAATTTGGATTGGAGGGCGTGGGAAAATGCTGGGCAAATGTGGACCTCCCGTAATCTCAGACTAGAGTCTTTCTCTTCTCCTTTCACCATTTCCATATGTATATACACATCTTTATGTGTGTTTCAATCTTCAGAAGTAGGAGTCAGAGATTCTCACACCTTAGCCACCACAGGGGAACAGAATAATAAAACATGGTTCTAGCCCAAGAAATAGGTAGAGTTGGACCCTGAGGTTAAGTAGCTACGCTCCCTTGCTTCCAACTTCTACAAGGATCTGGGTACCAAGCAGTCAGTCAACAAGCACTGTTAGAAGGGTCCCAACATGACTCAGGACTACAGGGTGATCAACACATTTGACTTCAAGAGATTATAGCTAACTAGAGTCAATGGGCAACTGGCTTGGTGGAAAGGATGGGGCACGCAAAACACCATCACCCATTTCTCTGTTTCACACACTGAATAAGATCCAGGAACTTACATCTACTGAACAGCCTAAAGAATCACAGGGAATGAAGTTTGAAGTACTTATTTTTTTCAGATAGTTTTCCAAGTATTTATAATTAGCTTGTGCATTGATTAGACATTAATGCTTCTTCTCTGCATCCAAATAAAGAGAGTGCAACACGATTTCTAGATTTCTAAGACATGCTATAGGGCAATTAATTCATCTTCCTATCACACTTGCTAGGTTTACATAGTATCATAAGAAAAATGAGCTCTAAATTGTGCATTCTGCAACTGTGTGGGATGTTACTACTTTAAGGCATCAGAGTTGAGGAAAACTCAAACCATAACAAGAACAACAAACAAAAACAACCAAGAAAATTCCCCCTCCTGATTAGAAAGTGTCATAAAAGTATTAAACAACTGAGCTTTGATAATGCGGTTTACATACATGGCCTCAGCAAGAGAAACTCTGGGTTTGTTTCTCAACCACCATTTAAATCTATCAAATAACTTGAAAGAAATATCTGACTCTAGATACCAATAAGTTTTCATTAGAATGTAATGTACTGAGAAACTTATGACAGATAGCCAGACACAGACACAGACACCCCCCCCCCCCCGCCTAAACGACCCTCCCCAACCCCAGGGCTTTGCAGGCCAATGCTTATGATTATCCTGGGATCCTAAGGGTACACGATGTTGTACAGCCTTTGCACCTACGACTAGGTACAGAGTATCTAAATACCTATTAGGTTGGCGCAAAAGTAATTGCTGTTTAAAAGGTTAAAAATTGCAAAAACTGCAATTACTTTTGCACCAACCTAATATTACTAGCAATAGGTACAAAGGAATTCTAAGGAGGATATAGTTTGGGGGCTACAGCAGGAACTGTATGAACACATTGGGAATTGTAAGGAAGATACATCTGGGGGAACAAAGCAGGATTCCAAGATTCCCTTTCATACCTTTGTTGTTATAGATAAAGATGCTCCACGATCCAAGAGGAATGCGGCTACGTCCTCATGCCCTTCTCGGGCTGAAAGGTGGAGTGGGGTGTACCCGGATGTCGTGGCTGCATTTGGAGACGCTCCTTGCTGCAACAGCTGTTGTACTATATCTGCCTTCCCCAATCGGGCAGAAATGTGGAGTGGGGTTTGGTTATCCTAAATGGCAAGGCAGAAATGCACGGCTGATTAGCTGAGAAAACAATGGCGTGGTTGTGAAACATTTGGCAAACTGCGTGGTATCAGAGGCTATGTTCAACTCTTTGAGTCAATGTTGAAAAGAATCTCAAGGTTCAGGAAGGTGGAGATGGTGGATCAAAGCTCCTTAAATACTCTTCTATGAACCTATTAGTATGAAAGTACGAAAGACAGTTCTATCTATAAATTATTCCCACTACCATCTGTCATACTTTATCTGTTTTTACTTTCTGATGACTCATTTTGAGGGACTCATTTACTCCAAGGTAAAACTCCAATACCTTGGAGTGATATTATACCTACATCAGTTATTACGCACTCATATATAATGGATTATTTTATTGGTGTTGCCTTTCCACATCCAAAAGCTGAGGGAGAAGGGGCAGTATAGGGTGGCACAGATATGCCTACACAATGGCTCTCAGCCGACAGGGCTGGTGGGGGCTGAAAGCCAGCTACCCTTTGCCAAGCTGTGCATCCTGGCATGGGCTGCATCTGCCTCAAGTGGAGGGGCACATTATTACAAGTCACCAAAAGGCTTGAGGCACTCATATGGTCCTGTACCCTTCGCACCTTATCCCCAAGTAGGAGGGGCATCTATTCCTCTTTGCTCAACAAAGAGCCCTACGGGGATCCTCCAAAGAGAAATCCCTTACTGGAATACAAAAAAGTTCAGGTAAATATGCGGGGAAGGTAGAGAGAAGAGGGTACAACACAGGACACTGCTTTGGAAAGGTCAGCAGGCTATGGGTCAAGGTCAAAGCAGGAGGTCAAAAGCAAGGTCAAAGCAAGGCCAAAACTTCCTTCTGTGTTACTAGTAGGAAGTGCAAGAAGAATTAGGGGAGATGCCACAAGGAAAAAGAGGAATACTGAAAACAGAAAAAGATAATTGTCAAAGGAAAATCTCATAAATCTCTACTAATGTCACTGCCAGCGCTAAGCATGTACTGAGCACTTACATGTCCCAGGCTCTGTTGGAAGTACTCCACCTATATTATTTCATTGATCATCACAGCAATCTTATGAATAGCAGCTATCACTATTCTCATTTTCTATATGAGGAAACTAGAAAAGGAAATGTGACACAGAGATGGTAATGGATTCATCCCACGTTACACAGCTAGTAAAGGGTGGACCATCGTGCAAGCCCAGGCAGTCTGGCTGAGGAAGTCAGGCTCTTAACCATGATACATACTGCCTCCTTAACAAGTTGGTAACTATAAATCTTCTCCTCAATTTCAGTTTCTGGGTAGAATCATTTCTTTGACACAATGATTTGATATGTAATAGAAGTAAAAAATGTGAGGTTTCTTGAAATTCATGGGAGAGTGCGGCCTCTCTTAACCATTCCACTTACCTGATTTAGTGGATTACCCAATATCTCTGGATCAGGGGTCAGAAAACTACAATCCCAAAGCGAGCTGCCACCTGTGTTTGTAAGTCAAGTTTTACTGGGACACAGTCATGTCCATTTGCTTCTGTGTTGTCTGTGGCTGCTGCTGCTCTCCAACCACACAGTTGAATAGCTGTGGCAGAGACGGTGCTTCGTGCCAAGCCTAAAATACTTACTAGTAGGTCCTTTACAGAAAAAGTTTGCTGATCTTTGTTTCTAGATCTTCTGTAAAATCCACCAGCCGGCCCCAGATTGTACTGGACACTCCAGACTTGTGGTCTGCTGCTTAGAATGTCACAACCTTTGGATCCACCTGCAGATTTTATGCTTCCCAAGACCTAGTGTTTATTCCCACAGTAGTATGTTTGCTCTAGTTACTTTACTAATCTGTACTATATTTGCACTAATTACTTTAATTGTACAATTAAATGATAAACATCAATATGAAAGGTTTTATTTTTCCCTAAAAATGCTAAGTTGAAAGTTTCGGGAAACCTTGATAGATGTTGATTTTAAAAAAACAAACAAAAAAACCCACTAACAATTATGATCTGATTAGATATGGGTGAGACAGCTGACGACACTGGGAGAAAATCACAGAAGTCTAGAAATATTCTGTATTCACACTGCTTCACAAATGTCTTTGTTTTCTCTCCACTTAACCCAATACTTAAAACTGTAGCCCATGTAAATAAATAGCAGATAAATATACATTTATATATTGTAGGTTAAAATTAAATCATTAGGGCATTTATGTGTACGATTCCTGACCTGACCTACCATTTTGACAACCAGACCCATCCCCAATAGTGACAGATAAGTGGGTTTCTTCTGGAGGCTGAACATCGGGCAGAAAATGAAGCATTCAAACTTAACCCTCGAGCAGCTCTTTTTCCATGAGAAGGCAGATCCCTGAAGCAACTCGATCCCAGTCTTGGGGTTTATGGTTTCACCACTTGTGGAGAAAAAGTAAAAACTTCCTTTTTCATTTTGTGGCTATGACAGCTGACATTTAAGTCAACCAAAAGAGCTCAATTATGCTTCCAATTCGTGCTCGTTCTAGAAGCTCTGTGCATAAGACCTTCTCTATAGAGTGCAAAGAACTTTGGACCAAGTCTAGGTTCATTTCCTAATCTGTTCCTGACGAGCAACGTGCCAAGCACACACAGTTCTTTCTGGTACTAAGTGCCTGTTCTATTTAATTCTGTTTGTTGATTGAATGGAGAAATGTGCGGGAAGGGGTTTTTACAATACCACTTGGTCAGAGACTATTCACTGGAGGTTGTTCACTACTTTTAAAAGCTGTTTTTGGATGAGAGCATGCAAATATTTTAAGGTTTTTATTAAAATCCAGGGTTTTCCCTTCAATAGCAAATGTTTGCCTGTGTTGCACGTACCTTAGCTTTAGCTTCCACCTGAGCTCCATCTTGCACCAGATACCGCACGACTTCGGCTTGCCCGGACCGAGCTGCCATGTGCAGCGCTGTTTCTCCTCTCTGGGGAACAGAGGTCAGAGTCAATTAACTGCAGCTCTGAAGAAGAGTGGCATAATTTATTTGCATAAAGCTTATGATGTAGGTTTTATGGTTTAAGTAAAAAGGAGTCCCAAGCTCTTCCTTATTGAAAACCAGGGAAGCCAGGAAATTAAATACACAAGAACTTCACCGAAACCTGAGCCATGATGGAAGGACTTTGGTGCAACCCCAGGGAGCCTCGTCATTAGCTGTATCAGAAGTGCTGTTGAATAATGTTGAATGTGGCCTCACTGGGGGTTGAAAGGCCACTGCTCACAGGGGCCAAGAAGGAGGGGGAGTGAGTGAAGAGGGCAGGTGGGGAGTGCTCAGAAGAAACCCTGCCCTGCTGGAGACAGGCAGCCACTTCTGGACCATCTGCAGGCTGCTGTAGTAGCTGTGCAGGACGCCAGCCACATCATGCCACACCTTCATATGTTCCCAAAGCAGTGGATGTCTGGATATTTGTGAACACTTAAATGTTGGCCACAAAATCAGAACTCAAAACAAAGCCCACAATGCTGCACAGGCAACACAGACACACCGGAAGGCCGAACTTGGCTTGTTAGCTACTGGTCTGCATCCCCTGCTTTCTCTCAACAGATCCGCATCCTAGCCTTTGGGCATTACCCCAAGGGGTCATTTTCTTTGGCACTGAACTCCTCCCACCTGTCCCTCCATTTCACTAAGGAGATTTTAATTCACATTACCTATTCACTTATTCGACAACAACAACAAAATTGAAAACAATATAGAAGACATGGATAGACAGAAATGTAAAATGTCATAATAATGAATTATATTCTCCCACACAAGTGTGCTCATGTGAAACCTGCTTTTATAAATTGAGCTGTGATTTAGATGGGTCACCCACCTCCCTGGAAGGGTATACAAAGACATATTTCACACAAAACTTGTTAAGGTATTTACTGGAAAGGCCTAGAGGATGTAGTTTACCATATTACCCAGTATTCTCTATATGAGGGAAACCTCTCTCTATTGTGTTAGTGCCAGGAAAGATTGTATTTCAGCTGAGAATCTGGTCTGTTTCTATCTGGTAGATGTGCTGATTCTGGCTGCTAGACGACAGAGAGCCGTGTTGCAAGCACACCCTCAGGATCAATGTGCAGGACCTTCTGGAGGCCCTTTCTGGGCTTCTTTTATTTTCACTTCCTTCATGCTCCTGAGCCCATCTAGTGTTCTTATGCTTGTGGTCTGGTGTGCTAATATTACTATGTCAAAGTTAAAATCCTGTAAAACAATGTCAAATGCCACATGCAAATCTAGGGTGATAAATTCCTCCTCTGATATTTATTCTGAAGTGAGTCTCATGATTCTGCAGCAAGATGCTTAGTGGGGGAAAACAACATTATCTGACAATCTATGAAATGAGTTCCATGGGTTTGCTATAAGATGGGCAAGCACGCTACAGAGGAATTACTTTGGAGTTACTAGAAATCACAATAATCATAGCATTTGAACCACCTTTTCAATGTGCAACACTTCTTAATGCTTCTATTACAAAAAAAAAAATCTCCCTCTCCATAAAAACTTAAGTTTTAAAAGTGTACTATCCAGCAGCAAGGTACATAGTCTGTAAGTCCTAACAACTAGTAACCAGCTACAGTGATTGAATGGATCTTGCATTCGAAGGAAATCATTTATTCTCAAATTCTGTCCTTTTTAGTGGTCCAATAAAAAGGTCTAAAATATTGTAATTAATTTACTTACAACAAAAAATAAGTAGATAAAAGCAATCTTTGCCAGTTTCTTAAATACTCACATTTGGACCTTCTCTGTTGAAAGATACTTACCACGTTGGTGGTATTTGGTGAGGCTCCATGATGCATTAGTTGTGATACAATGTTTACATGCCCCATGAAGGCAGCAACATGGATTGGGGTAAGGCCCGACTAGGGAGAAAAGAGGGAAATGGGAAAAGTCGGTTTATTGGCTTATCATAAAAAACGGTTTGTTTGCCTTGTCTGTCTATCTGCCATCCATCCATTCATCCCCTCCATCTATCCATCCATTGATTGGTCCATCTACTTTAAGATAACTAGTTTGTTGATTAGAACAGAAGACATCTAGACAGTCACCTCTATTTTACAGATTCTATAAGGCAAATATATCAATACATAATCATCATTTCCCTAAAGCACGTTTATGAGTATTAGCAATTAAGGTTACATAATTAAGGAAATTATTATTATAATGGTCACTAGACTACACCTTAATTTTTGTTTGCTTCAAATCCTACCAACACACCCCCATAATATTTGTGCTTTTTACATAAAATTTTTCCATTTTTAAATTTTGAGAATTTAATTCCACTTGTAACATGAATATCATAATTTGGCAAAAATATTTAATATGGCTAGAAAAGCTAACCTTTTGTTTTTTTTAAAAAAAAAAAAAGGAGAGAGAAGGGGATGACTAATCTCAAAAGAAATTTGAAAAATGTCCAAAGAAACTGAAACAAATTCTATATAACAAAAGTGAGGTAAAAGACAGAAGGGGAAGAATTCTGGTTGCCCAGATTTGAAACAGTGGGAAATGAGGAAAATGGGGAAAATAATTTTGTTATAACATGGAGCTTTTTTTCCATCAGCAGGGGGAGTCATTAGAACATGTGCAAAGCAAACCCTCATCCTGTCTAAACTGCCTGTTGGAGCTCTTATGGAGCAAAGGCCTGGCAGAGGACCTTCTCCATGGCTGACATTTCTGGGCAGTTATTCAAGCATCAGTCAAAAATGTACTTCTACTTCTGAGCCTATTCTAATCTTTAAGAAGAGTTGCCATGCACTGAGAATAAACTTATTATTTTATCATTAAAACGACACGGCACTTACTATGAAGCCATAAGACTGATGATACAAGAGTAAATCAGTATTGGTATTTTCTACCATTTAACGGTTTAAAAATTACAAATCAAGGCAAATATTTCATTTGAAGAGAAGAGACTGACGTATGAGGTAAAGCAATGATCACTAGTCTAGATCTCAATTTTTATGTTTGCTTCACACCCTTGTTGTTACTGATGCATCCAACAAACCTTTACTGAATGATCTACTAGGGGCCAGGCATTGGGGGAACACAAACACCAGTAAGACTCAGGCTTGCCTGGAAGGAGCCCGCAATTTCCAGGGGGCAGAGGGACGGCTAGGTCCTAAGTAAACCAGCTGGAGAAGTGCTTTGATGGAACTATGCACAGGAAGACGTGATGGTCCCAAAGAGGAGATCCTAGTCGAGGCAAGGGGGTGAGGGAGGTTTCCTGCAGAAGGTGACCCCAGATCGGGTCCTGAAGGAGGTGTAGGATTAGTCTGACAAAGGGGCAGTAACATATAGAGCAGGCTCAGATGCAGAGGTGAACAAAATGGTTTAGGGAAGTGCTGAAGCCTAGAATCCACAGAGACCAGAGTTTTGGGGTGGGGTGGAGGATGGCATGAGTCTGGAGGGTAGATACCAGGCTTGCTTTGCTGTGTTGAAGGCTCCGCCCTGACCCTGATGGATTGTTTCTCTAAGTCCTGTGTCAGTTTGAACAGAAGAATTCTAGAGATAGTTCTTTACTACCTTCAACAACCCTGTGCTTCATTAAGTTTTTAGAGAGACTAATCCTCAGTTTACAAACAGACAGAAGTTGTCTTATGCAGGGTTTCTCAATCTTGGCATATTTGTCATTTTCAGCCAGATAATTCTTTGTTGTGGGAGGCGGGACATTGTAAAATGTTTAGTAGCATCTCTGGCCTCTAGCCACATGGCCAGTAGTACCATCAAGTTGTGACAAGTAACAATACCTCCAGACATTGTCCAACACCTGTTGAGGATGGGGGGCACAATTGCCCCCAGGTGAGAAGCACTGCATTTAGGATTTCATATAAATTACACTTTCAGTGACCCGTGAGCACGAAGCCTGTGTTTTGGGTTATGCTTCTCGTCATGGTAATGTATCAGCACTCACCCACCCACACTTCTGGCTGCTCTCCTCGGTACTGGCAGCCCCTCGGGGGGGAAGGCTTACACAGTAGTCTGTGGCGATCACACACAGCAAACTAGCTGGTCCTTGGGAATGACACCGGGACTCCGGCTGTTGAGGCTATACTTTCCTGCAGCCGGGGAAGCCCAGAAATCGTCCTCCGCTTACCTCGGTTACGGCTTGGATGGATGCACCATGTTTCAGAAGGAGTTCCATTACTTTAATTCGATTCTTCTTGCAGGCAATATGAAGAGGGGTAAAGCCATTCTGCAAGGGACAAAGACACATATCTACTTGGCTACATTCCATTGAAATTCAATTCTACTGTGTGTGGTAAAATGTTTTTGCTCAAGTGATGTTCTATAAAGATTTGGAAATGAACAGAAACAACAAGGGGCTAAACAGATTCTTTTCTGGAAGCACAAGTAGTCTAGCTGGTTCTAGGAACCCAAGATGCCCTAGTAATCATGAACAGAAAGTGTATTTCTTTGTTACAGTCTCCTGGGAGCTCAGGCAAAATGCTCATGCTATTTCTTTAGAGTATTTTATTTTGGAATTCACTCTTCCAAATACTATATCCCTTCTCTACCTCATTTCAAACACAGACTAAAAACAGCTGGTCCAGAGACTTGTCCACAAAGTCGAAACTTCACCAATGCCTAGTCTGACTTCTCTGCCGCATTTTAGAGCAAGTACAAGGCCAATTATGGAATATTTTCATTCCTCCCAGCTTTAAGATTCAAGTAGGTACTTACTCCAAGGAAACAGAAAGTTAAACAACCCAACATTATTTGGATCATTTGGTTTAATATTTAATCTAATAAAAGAACCTCCTATTTAACAAATTACCTACCAAAGTGTACCGCCTTATAATTGAGAGCATGGCACATATTTTAGTCGCCATAGAGAACTATAAAATATGAGGGTCCACTATAAAAGCTTAGGTGAAAGTCACCGCAGGTACTTCTGTGGATGTTCTGAGAGCATTTCCTTGGCTATAGTCCATCCCAGGATGACTGGCTCCAACCTTTACGTGTTATGAAATCTTCAGAGTCATAGGAAAATGAGAGTGAAAGCCCACGCCCTGTTTTCAGGCTCTTTTCTTGTATGGAAAAATGAGTCATGGTTGCTCATTTCGTTTCCTCCCATCTCAGAATTCAAAGATACGTTTGATACACTGGGCAGGTCAACAGCTCCTAAAATGCTGCTCTGATAAAAGCTTTTAGAATTCCTACGGCCACGGCCATGGAGCTGCCTGGGGTCTGGAGAGCTCCTCTCTCCTTGCTCTTTTCTGGCCACTCAGAATATCAGAGCCAACGGAGCCCCCAGAGGCGCGTGGATCCATTCAGTTAGGGTGACCGCACCAGTTGGAAAGAAGCACAGACCTTCCCTAAAGTGGTTGATTGGATGACAGCTTTTACCTCAAAATTACTAGTAAACTCAGATGTTCTCCCTAAAATTTGGTGACTTATGTTTTCCTACACATGGGTGCTTATTCTGAGTTAAATTTAAAAACAGCTTACTAAATTGGGACCGTTTCGTTTTGCAAGGCAACAGAGGCTGTTTTGCTGAGAAAACCAAACCATTGTACAGAGCTAAGGGTTAAAATAGCAAACCATTTCAGGAGTTAAGACTACAGATCAGACCAAAATTTTGATCTGAACCCGCAGAAAAAGTAGATGACAGGCAATATTTCATTGTCTTACATGGTTAACAGAAAATTTTAGCTCATAAATTCCTAGATCTCTCGTTTAAGTTTTCTGATCATTTTGCCTGCTTTTAGATTTCAAAAAAAACTTAATTTATAGAATGATAACTTTACCTATAGTAAGATAAGATGGACCACCTCAGTCTTTTTATATTTGTATAGTTTTGGGGTTTCATTTATGTAAGAGAATCACTAGTGTGATCAGAAAGGGGTTAATGTTTTAACCCCATCAGCCTTGGTCATGTCAGAAATAGGTTTTGTAAACTTCTGAGAAGGAAACTTGAAAAAGTTGACAAAAAAGTGCAATTTATTTAATTAGACCTCCCATGTGTATCTCCTCACAAGCAGTCCCTTCACATACAGAGGAAGCCTGTTGTCAGCAAAACAACGTAGGCTGGATTTGTTGGCTGAGCCACTCACCAGGGCTTTGGCATTGGGGTTAGCTTTCTTGTCCAAGAGAACCTTGGCGACTTTGTAATGGCCACAGTGGGCAGCCACATGTAGGGCAGTCAGGTAGTCATTGGTGACGTCATCCACGGGCACGTTATGCTGGAGGAGAAGCTGGACACAGTTTAAGTGATCCCCTTGTGTGGCCATGTGCAGTGGAGACAACCCATTCTGGAACACAGAAGAAAATCAGAGTTTACTGTTTTACATTTGAAACATAAATGTGCCAAAACACAAAATACAGTACAACTATGAACAAGTGAAAACACAGTTTTTTGCATGGAAATACCTTCTGTTTGTAAAAGATTTTGACAAATGTTTTGAACTACAGCTACTTTAACACTAGTCTTCTCACTTCTTATATCAATAGAAAACAAACTTTCAAGGATGACTTCTTTTTCTGACTTAAAAGTAGCATGAATTCCACTAGGTGCATTACTTACTGCATCCCAGTGAATTGGAATTCTTAATATTTAAGACTTAAAAGGATAAAACAAAAGCAGGCACAAATTGGTGTTCATTAGACTGGTTTTTATTTTGTCCTTACAAGTTACTAATACATGATATTGACTACACTGATTCAATGAATAAAGAGGGTCTGACCAGAATACCATTTCATCTCACATCAACGAAGAAAACTTTTCCCTTTTTCATCAATCTGGTGCCTTCATGTATCTATGATAAGAAAATGCAAGGCATTGACCAACTCATTAACTAATGCCTGCCTTAGTTATTTAAATCAACTGGGTTCGATGACAGAGTTAATTATATGCAAAATGAGTAAAAATTCATTTGAAAGCTGAGACAAGACATAAATGGGGTCAAAGGTAAACAGAACCTTAAAAAGATTAGAGTGACACTTAGCATTCAGTATGTGTTTCCTACTGAAGGCAAAAACAAGGTATGTATTAAGATGTCAGTTTTTTAAAGCATGCTTCCTTTAAATATAGAGGCACAGTAGAGGAGCCTGGGAAATTCTTAGAGAATCCAATTATCAAGAGTGCCTCTATTAATGACTATAACATAATTAAACATATTTTTTTTGGGAAAAAAGTGACAGCAAATTCAGTTCCCCCCAAAATGGTCATCAGTGAACTTTGAAAATAATGATATATTAAATATGCACTGATGAACCAGATATTTCTGAATCTTCTAGGCCAAGTTATTTTCCACAGTTTATCTGTGAATGACATAAACAAGAGTTCAAGATAAGAAAGAAAAAATGCAAGGCTTCCTTTAGTCACTCTCATGGCATCATTCACTCACCATCATATATTTCAACTATTTGTGCTTCATGAAAGCAAGAGGTTCATGGGTTATAATTTCCCATATTGGCCATCAGAATCTCGCATATACAGAGAGTTTTCAATAAATATTTATGTCAATTTAAAGACTCCATACACTGTCAATCAGGATATATTTTGCCTAAAAAATTCCACGCAGACATTTTGAACCAAAGTAGAAACTAAGGGGCAACAAAGGATAGGAGCATTTCTCATCTGAGATACTGCCACCCCCGAACATATGCACGCATTTATTTTCTGCCAAAACATTCTTTTGCTTTCTGTTTTGATATAGTCTTTGAGGAAAACATGAAGTAAACAAAGACACCAAATCTACGAGAATAAGTGACTTAGTGAAGAGCAGAAAAGGAAAGCAGTGTCAGTAAAAGGAGAACATTCTCTAACGATACACAAAATAACGATATATGAGTGGGTAACTTATAGGTCATTGGGGAAGGCCAAAAGAAAGTAAAGATCACCTGTCTTAGGGAGAGTGTCTTATTACATATGACACCCTCATCAAGCTGAAAATATAGAACCAATGGGATAGGATTTTTCTTAGCTCAGAAAGACAAAAGTCTTGAAAAATTAAACAGATGGTGTTAAAATTAGGAACGCACTTATTCACTTACTATTCATTCAACAAATATTTATTGAAGGTCTACTATATGCCAGGCACTGATTTAGGTCCTTGGGGTACCACACTGAATAAGGCCAGGTTCTTGCTTTCATTTTAATGAAGAGAGAGAGATAGCAAACAAGTAAACGAACTAAGAAGAAGGCCTCTGAGAAGAAGACATTTGAGTTGAAAAATGTGTGCAGCCTGTAGATCTGGGACCAGCTGAGGGAACTCAATCTGAGAGAATCGGAGGTGAGAATAAACTTGGTATATTCTAGAAAGTGAAATAGGGCTGGTTGGCTGGAAGATGAGGAGCAGAACGAGAAGAGATGAGGCAGAGAGGTGGGAAAGAGTTTATTGTCAATACAGGGGAAGCTTGCAGTTAAAACGTGGTAGATGTGACATGTATTTATCTCTCCTTTCTCAAACTGCACTAAAAAGCATTACAGGAATTTGAAAGGTAAAATCCACAAGGCCATGCACATGTGTTTGCAGGTATACCTATACACCCACATCCACACATGGGAAAGAAAACAAAAATAGATGTGTGATGTCTACAAATTTTGGAATATGAAAAGACAATTTATGCATGTTAACTCACCCAGCAGAAGAAAGAAGGCTAAGACCTAAGTGTCTATGGAGGGATACAATCAGTAGTATGCTGATAAACAGCGGCTCTTTGAAAAGAGAAAAGCACTGACACATAGCATTTGCCAATCTCCATGATATAATGACCCCTACAGTCACCAATTTCAAGCTATCAACATCGTGCTACTGAGTGTGGAATTGAGAAGAGATGTGTAAAACAGCCTCAATGATCTGGCTCCAGCATGCCACTGGGTACACTAAAGTTGACTGCTTTACCTCTCCAATGCCCAAAGGTGGGGCATATGGAAACACAGTACCTTGAAAGATAAAGATGAGGGTTGGTGCCGAAAGCAGGATTGGTTCGCCTGTGTATGGAGCTGTCAGGTCTCCAGCCCTTCCAACCCAGCCAAGCCCAATGCCTGCCTCCAGCACCTTACAGGAAATCAGTTTAGTCTTTGGAGAAAGTGAATCAGAGAGATTCTGCATTTAGGGGCCCAGGCAGAGCAGAGGGCAGTAGTGAGGCT
Organism: Rhinolophus sinicus; assembly: GCF_057876585.1. Lineage (NCBI taxonomy): Eukaryota > Metazoa > Chordata > Mammalia > Chiroptera > Rhinolophidae > Rhinolophus > Rhinolophus sinicus. Next base: position 40,461,565 of record NC_142515.1, read on the forward strand.
CTGGACTGTGAACAGGTGCTAACAAAAAGGGAAGGACTGGATAGGAGTTGTATAGTCTCCAGAGTTTGACTGGGTTCAAATCCTTGTTCTGCCACTAGCGGAGATATTTTGAGGAAGCTACTTTATTTCTTTGGGTCTCAGTTTTCTAATCTAGAAAAAGGGTATAATAGTAACATTAGCACCTTATAGAGTTATTACGAGGATTAAATGGGTTAATATATGTAAAGTGCTTAGAACCTGGTATGCAGCAATCAACCTATAGCATTAGTATGATTAAAGTATGCATAGAGAACAGGGATGCTGACAGCTCCTTTTCCTGACTCTGAATGTATTCACACAGCTGTACACTGCAAAAGGTTGGAGGATTCGTCTCTCAAAAAACTGAACTTCCCAGAGAAAAGGACAACTAATCCTGACATTACACGACCCCTCTGGCCTGACACACCTGAGTAGAGCCCTGCCTACACTCTCACAGAGCTTCTACTCAAACTGTAGTACCTGACAGTTATAGTTGGGTATAAACACTCGTGGAAAAACCCCAACATGAAAGAGTGAGCGAGAACTAACAAAGAGAAAATAACAAGTCTGAGGAATTAGGATATACATATGAGAGGCACAAAGAATTACATTAAAGAAATGTTATCTTGAATGTTCTTAGACAGGTAATAGAAAATATTGCATCCATAAAATAAGAACTGGATGCCATCAGAGAAGTTAAAAAAAAATTCTTGAATAATGAAAGCAGAGAAGAAAAAAAAATCAGAGATTTCTCAGGAAAAAAACAAATAGATAATGAAATAAACAATAGGAGAAAAAAGATGAGACAATGATTTGATTTTTAACTATACCTATACTGCTTTGATAAAATAAAAATTAATTTTAAAGAGAACAATGGAAATTAACTGGAGGGTTTTCAGGCAGGAGGGTGACATGACTTGGTTGACAGCTCATACGGCCATTCTGACTGCAAAATGGAAATTGGATTGTAAAAGAGGAAGGGGAAAAATGGGGGACCAGTAAGGAAACTATTATAATCATTCAGTGAGAGATGATATGGCTCAGAAGACAGTAGTGGGGCAGAAAAAGAAAAAGAAAAAATAGATGATTTAGATGAGAAGCACTGAAAAGGCCAAGATGTCATCACATACAATGAAAAATTGTGACTGTTTAATTATTTTGGATAAAACCACCATCAACTTGACAATCTAAACCCTGCAACGAGTGATAGAATTATTCAGACCACTTCAACCCTGCCTATCTTCACTAGAGTAGGAAACACTGATTAGGGTGAGAACAGGAGTAATATGTAATTTTGTTTTGATAATATTTAGAGATTAAGGCTTTTTATAAAGCTTGATAGAGCTTCCAAAAATCACTGGTTAATAAAAATAATAGTGACTATGAGGTAGTTCGTATGTCCCCAAATTTATAAATACTCTGTTTTTCAAACAGTGTCAAATGATTTTACCACTTAGAATATCCAGAAGACACTTAGTAAAACACATTTTTTCAGGCAATCATCATGCGTTCCTTTCAGATATGTCATTTTCCCTGTGGCCCAATTAAGGTGCAATCTTTCTAAAGTTTTATTCTTTATCAATAATATGACATCTTTGGCCTCTTTACTAGTTGGTGACCTCCCAAAAAATAAATCAAGAGGCTGATGTAAGAAAGCCAGCACCCAGACTTTAGAGAGCCTAGATCTTACAGTCTTTCCTTCCCCAACGAGTGATCATTTCTGAGCTATGAAAATTTCAGAGAGTAAAACCGAGTTCCAAGTGCTCTTGAAACAAGACAAAAACAACACACGCACAAATGGCTTTGTGATAGAGTGCATTCCATCACAATACTTCCTAAACCCATATGTATTTTGAGATTCTCCAAAGATTTGGTGAACAGAGCCACTCCAGCTGCTAAATTGAAATGATGGCATTTTCCTCTTGATTTAAAAGAATGGGTTACATAACCAGTAAAACGATTCAAAGTGAATACAGCCTAATTATCCAAAAACCTGGGGAGAAGTTACCTTGGTTTTTGAAAGAATGGGGGCAGCTCGATCGAGCAGCATTTCAACCACCTGCTCATGACCACTCCTTGCTCCACAGTGCAGTGGCGTCAGACCATCCTGTTGAACAAAGGGCAACATCTTCAATTAGATTTGATGGGGATTTCTACACATGTAGAGTATTTATTCAAGATTCAGGACCAGTGAGCTTCAAACTTTATTTATATATCTGATGCAATCATTGCATTTTTTAAACTAGCAAAGTAAATTTTTCATAGTGGTTGCACAGTGTGTAATTTCCCACATATTAGAATATTAATATTTAAATACTAAGATTTAAAAACTAACTGTTTGACCACTTTTGAATATCCAATGGAATCCAAATACTGTAAGTAAATTGACATCTACCATTTAAAAAAAATACAAATAACCTTTGCAAATAGTAATTTTACATTGGTCATGTTTCTTCTAGCATTTCTATTTCTATACCACTTCCCCTACATAATTGTATCTCAATATAATTTTATGCTTGAGTGTTTTTATTGATTACCACATCATATTTCTCTACCACAAAAATACATAAATTTCAATTTAAAAAAGGTTTATAGATTTCCCGAGAACATAAGCTTTATGTATCAAAATAAATCTCCTGATTGCAATTATCAATATAATTATTGAAACATAATTGATCAAAACATCAAAAATATACTACACATTTTATGATTATTAAATAAGAGTAACAACTTATTAAAAATTCCCCTCTCGATGAGATGTATTTTTTCAAAACTAGTTTGTGTATCTGCTAATGAATATTACCTATTAATAAAATGGTTTAGCATCAATATTATCCCATATTTTGTCTTTATAAATGTTACTGCTGAGAAATCTTATCTGCATCAACAAGTAGATGGACTTTTGTTATAGCATTGTCACTAATTCTCTGAATTCCTTCTGAATTACATGCCAAAATCCCTTAATAATCTTTCACTAAAGATTTTTTGAAATGATCCATCATAAAACAATTTCATTAGGCCCTTCATTTTTATCGACAGCAATAGGATGTACAACCGTCTGATACGCAGAAGAATATGTTACCCAACCATTATACTCATGCAGTTCTTAACAGAGCACCATTATTGTGGGTGAGAGAGAGTTAGGCCTTTCTGTCATAATAGGGGAGAAGAACTATTGCATTAAAGGAAAGTGGGAAAGGAGAATTAGCAGGGAGGAAAGGAAGTGGAAGGTTACTCACTTAAAACTATCTAACTGGCCTTAAACTCTATGGAGATGTTTTCACGCACCCCAGCTTATGTATTCCCCAACTTGAAGATTCCCACAGTTGACAAGACCTACACCTCAAAGAAACACATCAAAATGTGATTCACTGTATGCAAATCACTGTCTAGATTGTGTGATATCTTGAAAGTAAGCTTAAACACCCTAATGTATAATAAAGTACAATCCTATTTCTAAACTACTAGCCAAATCTCAGAATTAAAATTCCTTAAACACAGAAATGTGAATCACAAACATTACATGACCTGATTTGAACATTCTATAAGCATGTTTGAACACTCTGCCTTTTATGCTGATTTATAACATTTGCTCTTATAAACCAAAGTAAACAATATAATAGTCTTCCAAGTCAGAAACAGGATTTTGCTAATAAAATAAAATAAAATAAAATCTGAGAACAAATAAAAAACACCACGGAGTCCTACCTAATGTCTTCCCATTAATATAAAACCTGAAAATATCTGAAGGAGAAATAATAGAACAATCACATCTACCTTCCAACACAGAGAAACATTTCACATTCTCTGAATGTGATCATCTTTTATGAACTTAAAGGTCAAATCTATTTCTTTCATTTTCTCATAAGTAGCCTCTAAGATGTAAGAGGTGACAGACTATGTGTAGACATTGTCAAACTATGGTCACACAGAAAAAGTAATCATTCTAGGCCAACTCATTTATCCCTGAAAATGATCTTCCACAAAGCAAAATGCTACATATGGACTGCAAAGTGTTTGGCTATTTAAGAGCCAACCAAGTCTATCTCAACACCTTAATCCTTTGAAATATACTGTTCCTTACAGACATACTTTTCTGATTTCACCTTTAACAAAATTTTTTAATTATGGAAAATTTCAAACATATTTCAGCCTAAAGTAGACCAGTGATGTGTGCCTTTTGCTCAGTGTCAGCAACTGTTGCCTCATGATCAATCTTGATTCATTAATATCCTGACCTTTTTTCCTTTCTTATATTATGTCAAAGCAAATCCAAGACATGTTATCATTTTATTCTCACAAGTACCCCTATATGGAAGGGATAATCTTCATTATATACTTGTTGACTCTAAGGTTCAAAGAGGTTAAATTATTCGGCTGAATTTAGAACCAGGACAATGCTGACTGGATTGTCAATGCAAGACAATCAAGGACTGTCGTGGGAAGAGTTAGTAAGACAAAAACCCTCTGCTCAAACTTTCAGCCACACTTAGCCTTCTGTTATCTACACTCTGGATCTTCTACTTCTGACCTTTATTTATTTATTAAAAACTTACAGAATCGAGAGACTCAGTTAGGAGAGGTGACTTTCTCATCGTGCAAGCGCTGTGAAGTGCTATCATTCTACCCTTTGTTCTTTTTATCACCTTGTTTCAATGGAGTTACCTAGCTCGCCAAGGTAAGACCCATTAGCTTCCAGCTGAAATGCAAAGAGCTACCTGAAGCACAGCTTTCAACTGTAGTTTTACCTGCAGTGTTTTTAACATTGATTACAACTGGCTGACACCTTTGCATGTCCTGCAAGTGTGCTCTGACACTTTTCAAAGGTGCAGGGCCCTTCAAATAGCCAGTTCCCGGCAGGAGAGAGAGGTGCCTCATCAGGAAGTTGGACAAAATGTCACGACTGCCTGGCGGCACAGGCAGTGCCAGCCCGGCTGTTGGGACATTCACAGGTCAGTGGAAAACTAGTATCTAGAGTGAACGTAAGATCTTTAATTAGCATCACCATTTTAGTCACAAAGACAGCTGATCCACAGTGAGACTGAAAAATACCTGCCATTTAGTGATTTACACTTCAGTTAAAAAAAAAAAAAAAAGGAGAGGGGATTAGCAGGTATTGACTTTCCTTAATACTTATTTTTTGAGCAAAAAACCAAATATTTAAATTTCAAAAAAGTTTATTTGGTTTTGAAACAGCTGTGGCTTATCATTCACCGTCCTGAAGCACTGTTATGATACCTGTGTGTTCAAAAGAGCCTCAATAACCGTCATTCATTCCTCAGCCAAGTCTAAATTCCTCAAGTTAAAATTCAAAGTCTTCTAATACCAGTCACAGCTACACTTGGCCTTCCTCCATTCCTTTCTCATCTATTCTAACGAACAAACTCTGTGCAGGGGCTGGCAAGAGCCTCTCATTTTTCTATTTCTTTGTTTTGCCCACACTATTTCATGTACCTGGAAGTTTACTTCCTACTTTCTCCAACAGACAAATCCTTACTGTTTTAAAGTACAGTGTTTCTTTGAATCCTTTTCCAAAATTAGAAACGACCATTCTACAGTCAGGACCCCTGTCCTAATTTATTGGTAGTTCTTTTGGGGAACCTAAAGCTTTTTACCTGGTATTTTAGTTATTTGTGAGCATTATCATTTCACTCGGTCTGCTTCTGAGGACAGGGTTACTAGTTTAAGGGGTATTTAAATCTCGGAGAGAAGGTAATTCAGTACCATGTCCGTGAAAGGTGCTTCATAAAAATGACTGAGTGAATGAATGGAGTGAATAAAATGGATTTTTGATCTAGTCTTTGAAAAATGTTTTAGTTGGTTAAAAATTCCTTTCCTTGTTATCCTTTTTGTTTGAGACTAGACTCATTTTATACTTCAGAAGCACTATTAAAATAACCTGTCTTTCCTTCTGGAAAAATAAAATTCTCAATAGATAAGTGACTTGTAAATGAGAATTAGACTAAAGAATATGACTCCGTCTTTTTAGTTCTCAGAATAAGAGAAATATCAGATTCCTTGCTCTAAATAAGATTTTTCTCCTCTTTTTAATTCAGAATACTATAAGCTTAAAAAAAGAGTGACTGTCAATATTGTGTTTGACAAGGTAGCAGTGAACTGGCATATTCCTTTCCCTAAAATTAGAGCAATGCATTTTCCAATACAAAATAAGGATTCTTACCTGTTCCCCAACAGCTAGAAATTTACAATTAATATACAGTGTCACTTAGAATGGATTCTGGGCCAAAATGCAATTCACTTGCATACGACAGCATGGACCTCCACCTGAAAAATGCTTGACAAAGGCAGTTCTTGGGGCTCAAGGGAGGCTGCCTCAAGAAAGGCAGCCAATGCAGTTGGACAAGAGAGAACGAGAGAGGGATGCTGAGTTGCCATAGTAACATTATGGGAGGGAAATAAAATTACATGGGGTAATTTTTTTCCAATTCCCCCGATTTTTAAAGCACTAACATAATGGACAAGTATTCCCTTGGGCAGAATTCTGAAGCAACACAAACTGGCTAGGCCAGATCTCATATTTCATTTCAGTGACAGCAATCTTATTAGGAAGGTGGGGAGCTGCACTTTTCTGGCTGGGAAAAAATGCTCTCTTGTGTTAGCTTAACAGCAAACCATTGCACACTTGAAGGTCAAAAAGACTTTCTTTCAGGTTTTTTTTTTTTTCCTTTTTTCTGAAAAGCATGGGCAGGGCTCTCCAGGAAGGTATCACAGTCAGGAATACTGCATTCACAATATGTTCTTAGCAGGTTGAATTTGCTCAAAGCCCATACTGAAATGACACAAATTCATGACTTGAGAAATACTTTCAAAAGAGACATATTTAGATTTGTATCCTCCAGGTTCCTTCCTTTTCTTTCTCCTAATTAAAAAACTCACTCTAAAGAAGGAAGAGGAAATCAAGCAGAGAGAACTCCGTGGATATGTACTTTTTTCTTTCTTTATCCCTCCTTCTTCTACCTCCATGCCCCCTGCACCCCACAGCCTCACAATCTTAGCTGTAGAGGGCGCAGCTCACTGGCCCAGGTGGGAATCAAACCGGTGACCTTGGTGTTAGGAGCACAGCGCTCCAACCACCTGAGCCACCGGGCCAGCCCTGTATTTTTTTCTATATTATGGATGTAAAACGGGATGTGATCATTAATTAAAAACTGAAAACAAAACAAAACAACAACAAAATATGGTGCTCTGGAGAGGAGAGCTATGACAATAGCCAGAGATAAAGGGCATCGATTACAGTCCAGTAGCTACTCTCATATCTGGATTTTCACTAAAAATCTGACTGTATTCTCATTTTGTGCATGTTATACAACTGTAGATTTGGCCTAAGAGGAAGTGAAATAACATTTTTGGAAACGCCTCTATTGTCACTGGTGCTTTATATTGTGATCTTAATTGAATCTCTACTACAACTTATGAGAATGGCACCAGAAATTCCATTTATAGTTGAGAAAGCTGTTTCAGAGGATTAACGTACCTACTTGAGGTCACATGAAAGTACATGCTTGGAATTAGAATTTCACCTCAGGCTTGCCTCGGTCAGAGGGGTTGAATTCCTTCTACTGTACCAAGCAATTGCCTTTTAAGATCAAGAATTCATTTCTGTCATTTATATATAAAGAAGAGAGATATCCCTTTCTCATTCTTTTCCTTGTTATCCTGCTGTACATTCTATGTTTAATATTAAACAAAAATAAGGTAAAATCCTTCTGTTGTTCTCTTGGCTTGGAAACCTACAGCTTTCTCTCTGAGGCTAAAAATAAACACTTATTTTGTTGTCTCTTTTTGTTGTCTCTTTCGCTGTCACTTATTTTGCTATTTGTTGTCTTTATTTCTACTGTCCTTTGTGTGTTTTGGTCCCTCATTTCTTGTCTTCTTTTGGATTGAGTATTATTTAGTATTCTAATCATTGAATGATTGATTATATATATATTATTGGCTATCTCCTACTTTGGCTTTTTAACGAAATCCCTTTTTAGTCGTCGCCCTAGGGATTACAGTATGTATCCTTAAGTTATAACAGTCTAAACAATATTTTATTATTCATTATATTATTAAATGGTAATATTATCATTATATATTGAAACAATACACTGCTTCATGTATGAGAATTCTGCAATATTATATAATTCCATTTACTATTAATTTCATCTTTTGTGCTATATCATATATTTTACTTCCACATATATTATAACCTAATAGACTGATAGGTTTATTTAAACAATTGACTTTGAAAGAATTTAAGAAAATAAAAATTGTCCTTAATTTGCTTACTTATTATTTCTAGCTCTTCTCTCCTTTATTGAGATCCAAATATCCATCTGGTATCATTTTCCTTCAGATTGAAGACTTCATTCGTTATTTATTTTAGTGCATGTCTGGTGGTTAACAAGTTCTCTCAACTTTTGCTTATCTGAAACTGTCTTTATTTCGAATTTATTATAGAAGTATATTTTTACTGGATATAAATTCTAGATTGACATATTTTTCATTCAGCACTTTAAGGATGTTCCATTGACTTCAGGCCGTCAGTGTTTCTGATCAGAAGTCAGATTACATTCTAATCATTGGTTTTCCATTAATAATGTACCTTTTTCTCTGGCTGCTTAAAAATCTTTTTCTCTATCTTTGATTTTCAGAAGTTTCAGTATGATTTTCTTTGTATTTATCCTCCTTGGAGTGTGCTAAGTTTCCTGGATCTGGAAGTTGTAGCTTATGGCTTTGGAAGTAAATACATACATACATACATACATACATACATACATACATACATACATATATATATATATATATATATATATATATATATATATATATATATATAATTTCTACTTCATCTTCTTTCTCTTCTGCCTCTTGGATGTGTTTGTATCTCCATTGTATGTATTTAATTAGCTTGCTATTATTACACAGGTTGTTGACATGGTGTTCATTTGATTTTTAATCTTTTTGCTTTCTGTGCTTAAGTTTGGATGATTTCTGTGACTTGTCTTGAAGTTCACCAATTCTTTCTTTGTATTCAACCTGATTTTTATCCTATTCAATGAATTTTTAAAATTTCAGATACTGTATTTTTCAGTTCTAGGATTTCTGATTCTTTTTAAAAGATCAGATATTTCTCCTGAAATTCTTCTTTTCTTTACTTGCTATGTCTGTCTTTTCCTTCAGATTATTTTACATATTTATCATATTTATTTTAAAGTCTGCTAATTCCAATATCTCAGTCAGCGGTGAGTCCCTTTCTGTTACCTAACTTCTTTTTTTTTTTTTTGAGTTAAGTCACATCTTGTTTCCTTTATGTACAGTAATTTTTAAATTAAGTATTGAATATTGTGAACGATATATTAGAGAGACTCTAGAACTTGTAGGAGCTTGGTTTTAGGCTTTTAATGGTAGATCTCTTTCAGTTTGTTCTTGTTCCTAGAATAATTCCTTTAGTCCTGGGGCATAGTCTTCACTCCTAAGATGCAGTACTTCTGGAGGTTCAATAAAAAACCGAGGACATTTACCAAGCCTCTCTGACATGGCAATTCTGTCTCCCTTAGAGCAGGTAGTTGCTGAACTTTCTTAGCAGTTTTTAATATTATAGCTACTATTTCCCTCTGGCCTCCTTGGAGTTTCACCCTGCATATGTATAGTTTAGGAGTCAGCCAAGAATCTGTGGGGAGTTTACATGTTGATTTTACCACTACCCTTGGTGGTTCTCTCCTTTCAGTGATTTCTCCCCCAAATATCCAGCCACACTTACAGCCCCAGACTTGATTCTCTGTCCTCAAGACAATAAAACTGTGAAATCTGACAAAAATTATATAACAGTATGCTGTGCTGACTGCCGAGTGTCTGCCATATAAATATAGATTTCATCCTATGTTACTTAGTTCTTCCAAGAGTTGATTTTACTCCAATGTTTGCCTGCTTTTGATTGCTTTTCAGTGCCTCCAAACAAGTTTCTAAAAAATATTTTTCTGGAGTTTAGATTTTTATCAGCAGGACATTTAATTCAAAACAAGCTACTTCATCATTACTTGAAGCCAGAACTCTCACACATTTCAGTAAAAACATTAATATGTAGCCTCTACACATCATTCCATCAGAGTTTGTGTTTGTTTCTATCATACTCCTTCTATGATATTCCTTCTATGATATTCCTATGTTCTATGTTCTATATTCCATATTCTATGATATTCCTTTTTATCATATTCCTTCTATGAAATGCTAAGGAAATTCTTGAACTTTGAGTAGGTAGAAACAGAATAACTTACTATAAAATATAATTTTAAATATATAAAGGGACTTTCTATATAGTTCTTCTAAGATGTTAGACGGAAAAATCAATTAAAATTAAGGTTCACAATGAAAAAAAAACCATTAATGACTTTATTTATTGTATTTTTCCTTCGGGGAAGAAGGATAATTAAGCTGCTTATAGTTGATAACTATAGAGTACGCATGTGTCTAATGAATGTAGAGTTATTTAAAAGAAATAGGATGTGAGCGTTACCAACCTATATAAAAGGAAATAAGGAGAAAAAGCAGATACTTTCTGAGCACCAGTGTTTTGATCCACATAGCACTTAAGAAAAATAACTGTCCTGAGCAGCTTTTGTAGATTCTTCAAGAGAACAAGGCTTAACTGGCATATGAAATTTACTCAACATTTAATTAGATCTCTAATTTGGTAAAGGAAATGAGGTTTCCTATACGGTATAAAGTCATTGGAGGTGTGGTAGGGAAGTGGGGAGGGACAGAGACAGAGAAAGAGAGAAAAAAAGTGCTCCCGTCATGTTCTCAGAACTCTTGGCAACTCTCAAAAACTTTCTTTCCTTCAAAGAGATTTTCATGTTTGGAAAGCTAAGGGAATTTCATGATCACTGTACATTAAAAAAACAAAACAAAAAACTAAGACTATTTCTTTTTGGAGCAGATTCACAGAGAAAACAAGGTGCAAGTTCCCTTGACCACCTTGGAATCTAAATAAATGCTTTCAGTTAACTTTTAATATTTTTGAATCAAAAATTAAAAATGAATGTTTTTTTAAATGACACAAAAATATTTTCAAATTAGTCTTGACTAATGTAGAACCCCAGAGTCTTCTGCACTATTTCAGATGCTCTTGTCAAGATGTCTACATTAGCACTGTGAGGAGGAACATTGTATTAGAATTTTCCCTTTGATAGAGACTATTTTATGACTATGAAATATTTAATATATTCTTCAAGGATTTATTTTTAACCAAGGCAGTCATACTTCTGGAAACATAATAGAAAGCAACAGTCAATACCAATATTTCCTTTTCCTTCACATTTAACCTGAGAAATATAACCAGCTGCATTTCTGGGAAAGAATAACCTAATATTTAAAGGACATCCAAGTGTCTCCTGAAACCTTCCCAGAATAGTAAGAATTTAACAATTAACAGATTTGAGGTACTCTGAAAACCCTTTATCTACTTTTGCACAAATATCTCTTCATTCTTATAGATCAATTGGATGCCATTAACTTCAGGGAGAAAAATTACATTACCACAGATCCAGCATAAAGTCAAATAAAGACTTTTTGGCAATGTAACATTAAGAAGTGTATCTTATTTCTATACAGTCAGTAAACACTTATTAAATATCTAGTATGTGCCAGAAAGTGTGCTAAGTGCTATGAATACTAAGATAAATGTGTGCATCTCAGTGTCAAGGTGTAGCTTCGGACGTAAGCTCATGGGACTATATGAGGTGTGGGTGATGGCACATACTAGGAAGGCTGTAAGTTGGGAGAGGCAAGGCTAGAGCAGCATTCTGGCAATCAGAGTACTGCGATTACTGACTCCACCTGGAATTTCAGCATCTTCTCTGAAGCACTAGATAGAAGCCAGCTGCCTTTATTATTGGATGGAGAAGAGTCAGCGAATAATGATGGAGAGCTCAGAAGATGCCACAAATTCTGAAATGGTTCTGAATTTAGGTTCATATTGAGCCTCTGATTAGGCTGTGAATTGATGCAAAGGAAAATGAAAATGACAAGAGACCATGCATTGCAAAGTACCTTCCTTCAATAAGTATACAAATACATATGCCAGCTTTGCAGAGAGCAAGAGTTAAATGGAAAGAAATAGTAGACTACCACAAGTAGCCATTCTTAGCAAAGCATATAGTCTATAAAGACACAAATAAAGCCCTTTAAGACATTGTTGAGTAAATAGATTTCAGAATCATTTTAAAATTAGGATGCTGCATATACACCAGATTGAAAAATTTGCCTATATATTTTCTACCTCAGCACATTTGCCACCATTATTGCAAGTATGTACATAAGCTGTATACTTACTACTGTCAATTCTGCAGCATAGTAAGATAACCAGGCAGTTGATATCGGCTAGCATGTGGGACAGGGGAAATAGGAAAAGCTTTCTCCAAATGAGCAAAATAGAAACAGAACCATAAGGCTTTGTCATTCATCAGGTCCTAGCTAAACTCCTTCAAGGATGCACATAGAATCATCCTTCGTGCTCTAGCTTTATTAAGATATAATTGACATAGTTAACACATTCTTCACCTCACATAAATTTTGTTGTTGTTATGGTGAGAACATTGACGCTCTACTCTCATAGCAACTTTCGAGTATAAAATATTGCCGACTCTAGTTACCAGGATGGACCTTAGATCCCTGAACTTATGCATCTTATAACTGATAGTCTGTATTCTCTGACCAACATCTTCCCATTTCCCCCACCTGTCAGCCACTGGCAACCACTGTTCTACTCTGTTTCAATGAGTTTTATGTTTTTAGAGTCCAGATATAAGTGATATCATAGTATTTGTCTTTCTGTCTGACTTATTTAGGATAATGCTCTCCACTTAGCATGAGGTCCATCAATGTTGTTGCAAATGTCATGCTTGCTTTTATTTTTATGGCTGAATAATATTCTCTCCCTCTCTCATATATATATATATATATTCAAGTCAACTTCGAAAAGTAATGCATAGATGACATCTCTTAAAATGTGTACATTTTTTTGGCACCCCGGTATATGTGTGTGTGTGTGTGTGTGTGTGTGTGTGTGTGTGTGTGTGTATCACTCTTTTTATCTATTCATTGGTTGATGGACACTTAGTTGTTTTCATGTCTTGGCTGTGAACAATGCTGCAATGAACACGGGAGTGTAGATATCTCTTCAAGACAGTGATTTCATTTCTCCTTTGAATAGATACCCAGAAGAGGTATTGCTAGCCTTTATTGAAATGTTTCAAAACATCTTTTGAAAACACAGTTTAAATGCTGTAGTAAAACTTTATCAACTAATCAATAAAGAGATATATAATGATTTTTTTTTTTTCCCCCATAAAACGAGTAGGTGCTTTTTCTTTAATATTTCTTCTTAAAAACTCCAACTCCTGTTCTCCAACTTCTTTGTCCAGGCTCCTCCCCTGCTGAGCCCATAATTCTCCAGAGTTGGGGGCGGGTGGTGTCATCAACCCAATTTATTAAGTCATCAGTGAGTCTCTCTTCTCTTTCTGGGACTCCGATGGTGGATAGATTATTTGCATTTAATGGTGTCCCACAAGTACTGTATGTTCCTTATTCTTTTTCCTTTTGTTTCTCTGACTGGATAATTTCAAATGCTCTTTCTTCTGTTTATTCCAGGCTGCTACTGAGGCTCTCTATTAAATTCTGCAGTTCAGTCATTTATTCTTTACCTCCAAAATGTATGTTTGGTTGTCTTTTTTATGTTTTCTATCTCTTTGTTGAACTTTCCACTTAATTCTTGTATTTTTCCCCTGATTTCATTAAATATTCTATCTGTGTTTTCTTGTAACTCTCTGAGTATCCTTAGGACAATTATTTCAAATCTTTTCTTTGGCAAGCCCTGTAGCTTCATTTCTTTGGGTTCAGTTACTGGAAGTTTACTGCATTCCTTTTGGTGATGTCATATTTCCCTGATTCTGCATAATCCCTTGTAGAGATGTCTGTGCATTTAAAAAACAAGTCACCTCCTCCAGACTGTATAGGTTGACTTTGGTATAGAAAGCCCTACACCTGCAGGTGGGGGCGTGCTGGAGCATGCTGTAACCCTGGCTCTGCAGGTACAGGGCACCAAATGCATGGGTGTGTGGTGGTTCTGGATCTGGGTGAGTGGGGGGGCTGATACTTCATCTGCTCAGGCTTCTGGGGTCACAGCGTTGACAACTGTATGATCCTGCTGAGCCTTTGGGCTGTTGGATGGCTCAGCGGCACCTCCAGGGACTTTGGCAGGAAGTGGAGGTGCGCACACTCTCAGCTTCAGGACCAGCTACAAAGGCCTGGGCCACCTGTGGGTGCAGTGCTAACTGAAGGGGCCCTGGCTGTCAGCGTGCATTACTGTGGCTGCAAGGTCCTTCCACAGGCACACTGCAGGGAGGCTGCTGTTGGGAGTCAGGATGGGACAGGCCGGTACACAGCTGGAGGAGCTAGCTGCCGATGAGCCCAGTGGTACAGGCCAGTGACAGGAGACAGGGCCGGATCCTGGCCCATAAGCAGCTGTGGAGGCCCTGGTTACTTGAACGTGCTCCTGTGGCTGTAGGATCTCCCATGGGTGTGTGCACGGCAGGGGGGGCTGGTCATGAGGTTTTGCTCGGGGGCATGCAGGAGCAGTTGGGTGGTTAAGTGTACATGTGCCGAATGGCAGAGGCCAGTGACTGCACAGAGCCAAACTCAGGCCCATACGTAGCCGTAAGGACCTTGGGTGGTGGGTGTGCATTTCTGTAGCTGCAGATCTTTCCACAGGTGGGTGTACAGCAGTCGAGGCCAGTGATGAGGGTCAGGCTGGTGATGCTGTACGAAAGCTGGAGGGGCTAGTCCCAAGCACGTGCCCAGTGCTGGTGTCATCCACAGGGGTCTAGGCTGGCGCCTTGTACTTGTGCAGCCGCAGAGGCCAGGGCTGGCTGCTGGTGCGGATCCTGGGCTCTGGACAGGGGAGCTTGAGAGCGGAGGGAGCAGGAGGAACTCTGGTGACTGGCATCTGCAAATGGGAGTATCTATGAGGCAAAAACCAGTGAAATCTGTAGGAGGTCTGTGGCAGCTAGGCTGGCTGTTGGTTACTTTAGCGGTGGAAGTGCTGGGGTTCTCTGCAGAGCAGGTCACAGGGAACTGCAGTCACTTCTGTTGCAGTCACGGCTGATACTGGCAGCCCTGCTCTTCTTCCTTCTTCCTTCCCATCTCTACTTATCTTGGCTTTTCTAGTCTCTGCTTGGGGAGAGGGCGGGTAGGTGTGTGAAGCCTAAATGGGTCGTTTGTGCAGTGCCCTGGAGGGCTGGGGAAACCGGCTGCTCACCCTGCTTTTCCCTTTCTGGTAAGGGGAAATCTTTCTAGTTGGGGAGTTCCCGGAGTTCCCTCTTGGTGCTGAGCAGTGTGTCAGGGAGATGGGAAAATGCAGGCAAAATGAAGCTGCCATCCTTCCCTTTTTGTGCAGTTATATGAGGGTTTTTTTTGTGTGTGTGTGTGGTTGTTGTTCCAATATGTTGCTTGAGTTTTTTAGGTGGACTTCTGATCTCTCCCAAAGCCGTTTTTGTTTGTGGATAGTTGTCTAATTGTTGATCTTTGTGGGGGGATGGATGCTGGGGTCTCCTACTTCGTCATTTAGTGACATCACCCCACCACATATAACCATCTTGGCTTTCACAGTAACCAATTATTCTTAGAGTTACAACATCCAGTGCCCTACCAGCTGTGAGAGCTTGTGAAGTCATCAGGAACAAATCCTTCTCTATATGGGGTGGAAAACTAAGAATCGGGGGTGAGGGCGGGGGGGGCGTACTTTTCCAAGGTCACGATTTCATCACTTGCTACTCACACTTAAAGCTAGAGTTCAGGCACTAGGGAAAAATAAAATTCACTCTCATCCTGCTTTTCCAGCTGGTAGGATCTTGCTCTGACCACCATTCAAGTTTATTTCCTTAATGAAAGGGTTTTCAGGGTCTGTTTTTAAACCGAATCATTTATTAGGTCAACAACCCACACAGGGAACAGAGCAAGGGAACAAGACATCTAAGGTGAAGTCCAGAGTTGATTTTCTGTCTCTACACATGGGGGACTGGTGTTTACCAGGTCAGATTCTTGATGCAACAAGGTAGCCACAACAGTAGGAGATGGATTGGTAGATAACAATATCTATTTTCTCAAGAGCCACTGGATTGGGTCATTAAAACTCGTATTTATGAAAAATGTTGTCTGTTTTTAGGCTTGTCCCTAGGGTTTTCTGACATTTTAGCTGGCTCCCCCCTTTCGCTCACCTACTAAATCACTAAGTCATTTCCGCAAGAGAGAAGGGAAGCTTTGATGAAGAGAATACAAAAGAGTTTACATATTTTGGGTATGTACTCCACTTTCTTCCATATAGTCTGCCAGGAATTCAGTCTGTGCCCGACTGACATCCCATCCCCACCCCACTCTATGCAGGACAACAGCAGAATGACAGGCTTTTCCCTGCGGCTTCTCCATGTCTTCCTCACATTCACACACTGCTCACTCAACACAGGAAAAAGTAAATCCAAGTAAAAACTGAATGAATGGTAAAAAGGAGTCTCCATCTTGTTTAAACTAAGACAGCCTTTGAGAACAGGGAGGCCAAGTGGCACAGAAACCAAGTAGCACACTGAATTTTCCTATTATTGCATATCTCTGATACTTTTATCAAGAAGAGTTTTCTATGTTTTCATCCTGGCTCTCCCCTGTGACACTATACACCCCATAAAGATGGGGCCTCAATTTCTTATGTACCATTTTCTCCTCTTATTGTATCAAATACAGCAAGTATCTGATAAAGGATTCAAAATGCCTGACACGTTATTTTGCTATTTTGGTAATTGATGACTATCGAGAGAGAGAGAAATATGGTAATTTCTAATCCACACACACATGAAAACACCAGTTGGATATGTACATATATCTCTTCCAGTTTCTCTGTCCTGCTCGGCTGCAGTATCCCTCACTTCTCTTCACAAAGATTCTCCCTATTGGATCGAATATATGGTGATGGAAGGAGAACTGAGTCTGGGTGATGAACACACAATGGGATTTATAGATGATGTAATACAGAAATGTACACCTGAAATCTATGTAATTTTACTAACAATTGTCACCCCAATAAATTTAATTAAAAAAAAAAAAGATTCTCCCTATTTACAAATGATCCTTTACCTCTCTTTGATAATCAAGTGGCATACTCAATGCATCTCTCTTTTATTCTTTACAATCTTTTTAAATGGCCCATACTTAGCAGAAGACTTCTGACATTTAAGGCAACGGTTTCAGCATTCTTTACATATTGATAACTGCTTCTTATTAAATGAAAAAGTCAGTTCAATAATATAGAATTACCACATGATCCAGCAATTCAAAATCAGTTCCGTGAGATCTCTTGATTCACTTCCCCAGACAGACAGACCTTTAGAGGCCAACATTTATTTTCTTCACTCCTCCTTACTAGAAAGCTTATTCTTTTAAGGTACATACCGTGTTTCCCCCAAAATAAGACCTAGCCAAACCATCAGCTCTAATGCATCTTTTGGAGCAAAAATTAATATAAGACCTGGTATTATATTATATTATTATATTATATTATATAAAATTGGGTCTTATGTTATATTAAAATAAGACTGGGTATTACATTATATTATATTACATTACATTACATTGTATAATATAAGACCGGGTCTTATATTAAAATAAGACCGGGTCTTATATTAGTTTTTGCTCGAAAAGACGCATTAGAGCTGATGGTCTGGCTAGGTCTTATTTTTGGGGAAACACGGTACATGTTTTTCAGGGTCAGTAGTCATCAGGAAAAAGAAGTCTGGGTTTTCTGCCAAATACCTATGGCTGGGCTGCCTTAGGGCTTGAATACAGGAGACGAACCACCATCAGCTTCATGAGGGCAAGGAAAGTGTCTTGTCCTGCTCTATCACCCAGCTATGTCTGGCCCGCAGGAGGCACTCAATAATCATTTACTGATTGAGGGAATAAATGTAGTCAGTAATAAATGAAATAGTCAATCAAGGAACTACAGGAATTAAGTTCAGGTCACCAGGCCAGTTATAGAAACATGGAGATCAGGATTCTTGAAGGAGGAAGCACAGAATGATAGGAGGTACAATTATAACACAGGGAAAACTATCCAAAACCCTTAGATGGGTGGCTGCTTATGGCTAGCCTACCTTTTTACTAGCCTCGCTCTTGATCATACATTGCAACAAACACAAGAAAATCCCGTGCTTAGAACTTGAATGATAATTGGAGCTGTGAGTCACACTAGAATTGGCTGAGACTGATTTCTGGCCAACTTTATACTGGCAGTTTACAAATATTAGTTTGTTCTTGCAACTGTGCTGCATGGTAGCCACTTATTTATTTTCAGAGAGAGATATTACATGCAGAAGATGAAACAGCCTACCGAGTCTACTAGCTAATCTTAGAATTTGGGATTCAAGCTTGATTCTAAGTCTGTTCTCTCCCTGCCTCACAGTGCGTCACATCAAATAAGCAACATGCCAAACACCTCGCTAGATAGTTTTTTTTTTTTTAATTGTGGTAAAAAACAATATAATATACAAAATTTACTCTCCTAACAATTTTTACGTATACAGGTCAGTAGTGTTAACTATATTTAAATTGGTGTATAACTTCTCTAGGACAAACCTGAAACTCTATACCCACGGAACAACAGCTCCCCATTTTCTTGTCTGCCAAGCAACCATCATTCTACTTTCAATTCTTTTGGGTATACACCCAGAAGTGAATTGCTGGACCATATGATAATTCTATTTTTGTTTTTTTGAGGAACCTCCATAGTGTTTTCCATACTAAACTGCACCATTTTGCATTCCCACCAGCAGTGCACAAGGCAGACAGATTTGTTTTAGTATCAAGCTGATCGAACAGATCAGCCTGCAGTGTCAAGTAGTGATTAAATTCTTGAATATTAACTAAACTAAAACCCTAGGTCTTTGGCCTGAGCTTTTATAATTAAACCCATGCACTATTTAAACATGTATTAAAGATTTATAAATATGGATCACCATCCCTTTTTAAGAAGAATAAACTCAGCAGTCGTTTTCCAAGAGACTATAACAAATTAAACAAAAATAAAGCCAGTGTTGAGCCAGCGCAAAGATGTTAAAAAAAACAAACAAAAAACAAAACTATTCCTACTTCCTGAAAATAAATATAACCATGTACATAAATTGCACTTACCCGGGTTTTGGCATCGATTTTAGCTCCTCGATCAAGCAGTAGTTTTACCATGTTGGCATTTCCTCTTTTTGATGCAACATGTAAAGGAGTGATGTCATTCTGTGGAAGGAGAGGAAAAAAAAAAGGTACAATTTCTGTACTTCAATTCAACTAAAACATTGCTTCCTAAACAGCCCCCGACTTGTCTTCATTGTTCTTCTTCTTCTTCTTCTTTTTTTAAACCTCTATTGTGAACAGTAGTACGCTTTAAATATTTCAGGCAGTCATTGCCTTTGGAAGGAGAGCTCCCCAAAAGCATGGACTTTAAGAGAGACACTTCGTGGGGGTAGAGTCCAAGTTTATTTATTTCAGTTACTTGAGATGCTTGATGGATGAGACTTTTTTTTATTTGCTGTAAAATCCTGCACCTTTAAATCAATGTGTTTTTCTATAAATTTATGCGATACAACTTGGCTAATGAGTGGCTGACTAAGAAACAGCTGATTAGGTCAGCCTAGACTGAGTTAAAGCCATCTCATGTCACTCAGAGCCTTCTGAACTGGGTTCATTTGAGCACAAGATGTCAAAGAGAGACAAAGGGAACTCCAACTGGGAAATCTGTCAGTACTGTACATAAGTCATAGGATTCCCCATGTACGTTGGGCTAAAATGTGTTCACAGGCATTTGTTAGCAATCTCACAGAAAACTATGTTTATTTTTTTCTACATATTTTTTAAACTACTGTGGAGGAACAGCGATAATGTTAGGACAATCTGAAATTCCAATCATGATCTTCTCGATACCACAGTTGTTCCATGTATCTTTACAAGGTGCTACGACTGCTTCCAGACTTCCAAGGAAATACATGCATATAGTGAAAAACATCTCTATTTCGGTTCCTTATTCCTATGTAGCAGCAGTGTGGGTTTAAGGGTTGTTGTTCACAAAAGTCTATTATATGATACATAACCTAGGCTCAAAAGGGGTGCTATTTTTGTTGTTTGATAGCAGATACAATATAACAGTTAGCCGGTATTTATCATTTCCTGTGTGTTAGGCCCTGTGCTAGACTCTTTATCTCATTTAATTTTCATAATCTTCACAATGTCACATATAATCTGAATTATGAATTTTACAGACGTGGAAACAGTTAGCAAAACCATGAGTCAAATTAAAATCTGATACACACTCATGGTTTTAAAGAACACTTTATAATGAAAAATTTCAGATAGACACAAAGTTTGAGAGAAAAGCATAAAGAGCTTTATGTACTTACTCCTCACCCTATTTTTAATAATTATCAATCTTTTGCCAATATTATTTCTTCTATCTTCCCTACTATTTGTTTTCTTGCTGAGGGAGTTTAAGAAGAGTAGGAAAACAATCCTAAGAATCAAATTATTTCCTCCATAAACCACTACAATGTAATTATCTCTAACAGATAAGGATTTTTTAAAGAAATAAAATATCATCATCATAAGTCACAAAATACAAATAACTTCCTAACACTAAGACCCTGCCAATGTTCAGCTTCTCCCACTATCTCCAGTGATCTCACTTGGGTTGTTCAAATTAGAACACTCATATCTTCTAGATTGAACAGGCCCTTCAAACTCTTTTAATCTCCACAAGTACCCTAGTCTACTTTTGTTTTTCCATGTCCATATATTCATTGAAAAAACTGGGTAAGTTATTGTGTACAGTTTTCTACACGCAGGACTTGACTGATTGCATCCTCATGGAGTGTTGTTTAGCACGTGCTTTTTGCCCTGTATTTTCTATAAACGTTTCTAATAAAATGTTTTTAGCCATTGTACATTCTCCTATCTGAAGAACCCTTTATATCTCATTATCCTTTATGTCTCATTATGATAAAGTATAAATCTGTAATTAAGTCATTAAATGAAAGAAGAAGAAAGACCTGAGTAAAACACATTTGTTTTGGTAATGCTGGTGGGGAGTGGGCAGGACTCATATCGTTGCTCTAGACCAGGGGTAGGCAAACTTTTCCTACAAAGGGCCAGATAGCAAATATTTTCATCTTCACAGGCCATACAATCTTTATTGCAACTACTCAGCTCTGCCAATAGTAGAAGTAAAGCAGCCATATACAAAGCAGCCATATGCAGAAATAAGAGTGGTTGTGTTCTAATAAAACTTTATTTACAAAAATAGATGGTGGGCTGGATTTTGTCTGGGAACAATCATTTGCTGACCCCTACTCTAGAATTATCAGCTTACAACTGAACATTTTAACTGTATGTCACAGGTTACAAAAGAGGAAGTAAAACTATACGAGTATATATATATATATGTGTGTATGTGCATTAAAAACAGCATATATGTGCATTGTATATGCTTTGGTCTTCACTGGTGTAGACTCTTTTTCGGTATGAATGAAAGCCGGCAGAAGCAAATAAACTTCCTGATAATTTTTTTGTCTTGCTCGTCTCTGTTGTCCGAGTACAAATGTGTGTCACTCTAATGACCCAAGCAGCACAGTGGATGAATTCTAGCCCTGAGCTAGCAGGTGGAGTGTCAGGCTAGGTCTGTAGGAAACAGTCTAACAGGAGACTTACTGAGCCCAGAGCGAGACCCGTCACACCTAGTACTCATCACTTCCCTACGTGAGTCAGGGCTTACATGCTATTTCCCTTAAAAAATGTGCCTTTGCCTGGCTGAGAAGGACTTAATTAACCTTTATCACAAGTAGGCTATTTTAGTGAGAGGAAGAACTCTACTTCTAATTTTGTTCTCTTCATGTATTCTCATAGACGCATGTACTCATAAGTAGATACACAGATGTCAAAAGGGTACCTTGAATTCCTAACTCCCACATTTTTCTACACCTCTCCTACAACTTTTAGAGGAATATTTTCTATTTCTATAGCACGTAAAATGTGTTGTACAGGGCTTACTATGTAATTACTATGTAATTTTATTTTATCTTCACAACTATCTACTGCAGTAAGGTAACTATCATTAACCCACTTGACAGACAAATAAACTGAGGAATAGAACTGGTCAGCAATTTGCATATTTAAGAGACAGCTAATTCGAGGCAGAATCAGAACGAGAATTCAGTTCTAGACCCTTGGGCAGCAGTATTTTCACTCAGGGATCATAACGCCTCTGTCTAAATGCTGTTGCTTCTCATCATTGTCAAATGGAGCTCCTGAATAAAATGCAAACATTTGCATTGCTGACTCAGGTAGTGACTGCTTCTATCAATTAGATTCAAATCTAAATGACAGTGGTAGCTTTGGACTACTCAATGGGGTATTTATATTTTGATCCCTCAGCTAACTAATAAAACTTTTTATACCTTACTTACGTACAAGGCCCGGTGCTGCGTTTCCATTGCATAAGCAAGCAACAAAATGATGAATCCTAACATATCAAAAGAGGCCAATAATGTTAGAGACAAAAGGACTTGTTTACTAGACCCCTCATTTGCAGTTGGTGAAATACAAGTTTGTGCATGCTTTCTGGGATGCCATTTGGCAGTATATAGAGAGGGTGCCCAAAAAATGTATACACATTTTAAGAAAGGAAAAAACTGTATTAAAATTATGCTGATAGTAACCATTTTGAGCACCTCTTGTAATTGCAGAAGTCAAATGTGACTTGTATTCATCTTTTGTTATCGGTATATACAGAGGATTACAATTTTAATACAGTTTTTCCTTTCTTAAAATGTGTATACATTTGTTTGGCACACTTTGTATGAAGAGCCTTCAAATCTATGACACACGTAAGGCTGAGGCTGAGTGCCGTGGTAGAAAGGGCAGGGATGCTAAGAGAAGCGCAGCCCTGAGGCCTAGGCACACTCCCTAAGACAGAAGCTGAGCAAAATGAAAGATCCTCAGCCCCAGCACGAACCTAGCAGGTGAAGCAAGCAACAGTAGTCAACTGCTGGGGTCAGGCAGAAGCATGACAAGAGATGTCCTCTGTGCAACAGGTGTGCAAGGAAAGCTGACTGTGGAGCACTGACACCATTAAAATTCACGGACCACCCCCCACCCAGCCCCCTAAGCGTAAGGCAATGGTAGACTTCCTCTAGAAGAATTTAAAAACTGGGGTGCACTGAACACATCAACTCAGCTCAACTTTTGAATAAACGGGCTCGATCTTCCATAGTTACAGCCTGGTAGAAGATGCGGTATGCCCATTCCCAGGAAAAGGTACTATTTACCTCAGTCTCTCCTGTTCCGCATACAATAGTCAGCTTTCTATATAGTGGAACAGGTGAACAATGAACAACATGCATCAAAGTTATGGGACGGTAGCAAACAGATGGAATTTCTAAGAAAGAGTCACGTGGAAACCCTTGATAAGAAAAACCACAAGATCAGAAATGAATTCCTTTGATGGCATCATCAGTAGATTTCATACAGCTGAAGAAAGAATCAGGGAACTGAAAGACATGTCAATATACGTGATTGAAGCTGAAACACAAACAGAAAAAAAGAGTGGAAAACAAAGAATAGAACATCCAAGAGCCGTGGGGCAGTATAAAACAGCTGATTGAAGTTACATAAGAAGAGAGAACGGGGCAAAAGAAATATTTCAAAGGGTAATAGTTAAGAATCAATTATGTCAAAATAATGAAATACATCAAACCACACATCCGAGAAGCTCAGAGGACACCAAGCGAAGTAAACAATAAACACATTCTACCTCTAGACACATTAGGCAAATGCCTGAAAAATGAAAGAGAAAAATCTTGAAGGTAGCCAGAGGAAAAAGGACACATTTCATATAGAGAGCAAAGATACTACTGTAATTACAGGACACTACTCATCAGAAATCATGCAATACTGAAAACAAAGAAACGACATCTTTACATACTGAAAATAACAAACGTCAAATGAGAAGTCTGTGCCCAGTGAAAATATCTTTAAAAAAATCAAGGAGAAATTAAGACTTTTTAAGAGAATCAAAAGCTAAGAGAATTCATTACGAGCAGACTTGCAATACAAAAAATGTTAAAAGAGGTTTTTTAGGCAGTAGGAATATGGTAAGAGACAGAAAATGAGACCTACACAAAGAAATATAGAAATGGGAAAAAATGAAGGCAAATATAAAAGCTAATTGATTGTCTAAAGCAAAAATATGAACAATAAATTGTGACATTTACAATATGTGCAAAAGTAAAGTGTAAGACATCAACTGCACACAGACGGGAGGGAAGAATTAGGACTAACCTGTGGTCAGGCTCTCACACTATGTGTAAAGTGATATAGCATTTGAAGGTAGACTGTGATAAATTAATAACATAGGAAATATGATATGTTAAGTAAAAAGTAAGATATAAAAGAACACGAAAAACGTACTCTCATTTTTATACATGTTAAAAAGGCTATAGAGACATTGGCCCAAATGTTAACAATTTATCTCTCAGTGGAGATTACAGATGATTTCTTGCTTCTTCACACTTTTCTAAAAATTTCTGTGTATATTTGTATAATGTACAGTGAAAAAATGGTTGTATTTCTTTTTTATTATTACCTAGTTTGCAGTCCCATACTTTCTGTCTCAGATCCGACCATTTACAGGTTTTACCTACTCATTAACTTTCCTAATATTTGAACTTTGAAGGAACCTTTTGAGTTTGGAGATATGCTGACGGGAAATATATACTATTACTTTTTTTCCCATTAATGTATCAAATTAAGTTTGGCTAGAGTTAAAGTTCTAAGATTTTTCTAAGAAGAAACCTGAATTAAAACTTGGATAAACACAAATTCTACCTTTGAATCTGACCTGAATTTAGCAAAAACAAAAGTAAATGCTATTCTAATTTTGTATAAATTAGCTCTTAATAGAATATGTTTTCTTGTACCAAAGATGCAACAGTCAATGTAATGCAATACATTAACAT
The DNA here is from genome assembly GCF_057876585.1 of Rhinolophus sinicus. Lineage (NCBI taxonomy): Eukaryota > Metazoa > Chordata > Mammalia > Chiroptera > Rhinolophidae > Rhinolophus > Rhinolophus sinicus. Next base: position 40,486,683 of record NC_142515.1, read on the forward strand.
TTCAGAAATTTTTGTGTTTTAACTGATGAGGACTTCTGAGTTCATTCAGTCTAATTACCTATTTTACACATAGGGAAGAGACCAGGGAGGTTAAGTGATTGCCTACAATCATACAGCTTGAGGCTTGGCCAACACTCTGGGGTTCCCAATTCCCAGGCACTGCCCCTTCCGTTTCACTAGGCTCATTGAAAGAACAATTATTTTCATCTCTAGCACAGTAGCATCTTACTTCATGTAACTTTCCCATTAAATTATTCAATGTAATCATTACCCTGTTTCCGTGAAAATAACACCTAGCCAGCCAATCAGCTCTAATGCGTCTTTTGGAGCAAAAATTAATGTGAGACCCGGTCTATTCTACTCTACTCTACTCTACTCTACTCTACTCTATTCATTATACCAGGTCTTATATTTTAGTAAAGTAAGACTGGGTCTTATATTAATATTTGCTCCAAAAGACACATTAGAGCTGATTGTCTGGCTAGGTCTTATTTTTGGGGAAACACGGTATTTACCCTAAAAAAGTTAAAATGCAAATCTGATTAACCAATGCCTTCCTTTCTCTAGTATTTATTTCTCCTCAACCCTTTTCGAAGATGGGAGATGAAGACAAAAATGCAATCACTTACATACACACAAATATTTTCCAAACAATGAAGGAAATTGGCCATAAAAATATTTTATATAAAACATTAACATGATTTGGGTAAATATTCAGAATTCTGACTGAACAAAATTACACTACTCAGCAGGTTTAATTCTCTCAAATCTCTGGGCCAATAACAATCAAGTATGTAACAAAATGACACGGATCACTGCAGTGTCCCCTAATGTGAGGATCTGTGATCTCAGCCCCCGTCCAGTTTATTCATGTCCTTTTACACTAATCTCTTTCTATCTTGATTTTCCAATAAGACTTTTCATTTATAACCTACACGTCTGGAAGGCACCAATAATTGAAGTGAAGGAGTGAAAAATATCTCAGTTAAGCAGAATATGTTTTACCTTCCACTTTTAGGGGAAAAAAGAAGCAAATCATCCAGAACAAGCTAAGATCTCTCAGGATTTCTACATATTCAGCATATTCCTTCATACTTTTCTACAGAAATATGTATCGTATGATATTATATTGTTATATTATGTTATACAATGGTCTCTCTTAATACTCTAACTCCAAAAGTAAATATTTTTACTATGCTTCATAAACTATAAACTATGTTAGAAATGCAAAGATTGTTTTTTTATTTTATTTTTTTTATTTAAGTGTGTTTTTCCAGGACCCATCAGCTCCAAGTCAAGTAGTTGTTTCAATCTAGTTGTGGAGTGTACAGCTCACAGTGGCCCATGTAGGGATCGAACCGGCAACCTTATTAAGAGCACTGCGCTCTAACCAACTGAGCTAACCGGCCACCCTAAAGATTTTTAATAATGAGTTTAGGGAGTTAGGGAATTCTATCCTGGTTCCTACTTTACTTCAATTGCATTTCTTAATGTAGGTCTAGTAGAAAGCACATTTCATTAGCAACAAGAAGATGAGACCCTAAATCTCACTTTCCTGACAGATGGTATTGCGAATGTGTCTTATTCTCTATAAACTTATACTATCATCTTCATAATGGACAAAATACTTCCAGTCCCTCCACCAGAGGGCTGCCAAGAGATATGAGACAATTCATCTCAAAAGGAGGAAGGAAACTCACAGCTATTCCATGTCTCTTTATCTCATTTAACATACACAACAGCTCCAGAAAGAAGTACTATCTAGTTTTGTACTTTATTTCACAGATGAAAAAACTAAAACTCAGAAAGTCAAAGTAACTTGCCAAAGGTCACAAAGCTGCCATAATTTGACCCCAAAATCATGCTTCTTTCACTAGACTAGATCACACTGTCCCTGCACTTCTAAACAGTACAATTCTTACTATTAGAGCATTTTCAGAGCATCTAATAGTGTGCTAAGAGATAAAGAAAATATTGTGGTCAGGGAGTGCGGTGGTTAAGACATAGTACCAGGTGCCAGAATGCTTAGGTTCAAATCCCAGACCTACTTCACACTACTTGCATAATCTTAGGGACATTTATTTAATTTCTCTGTATCACAGACTGTCTGTAAAAACAGGATAATAATAGTATCTAGATTATAGAATTGTCATGATTATAAATGAGTTAATAAGCACAGAGCCTTAACAATGGTACTTGGCATTCAGTAAACACTGTAAAAGTGTTATCCATTATTATTCTTTTTATTATTTATCATACAGGGTAGACATTTTAAAAATGTGTGAAATATCCGCATCTCACACAGACATTAGGAAAAATCTGGGTAGAAAAGACTCGCAGACCTGAGATAAGCGGTGAGCTCTAAGAAGGTGCTAAAGCCAGCAGTTCTTAGGATGGGTGCAAAAGGTGTTAGAAGGGTCAGCTCAGCACAGCTCAGTCTGCGGAGACTTCAGAAGGCCTGTGGCTGGGTAGGTCGTGGCAGAGAGGAGGGGGAAGAAGGGGCAGGGCTGTGGCTCATGCAACATGATAGGTACACTTGGTATATAACATGGCATATGTGACAGAACGTGATAGAATCATGTGAAGGTCATACTTTTAAAAACATGGACCTGGAAGAAAACTACCTCTGCTGGAAAATGGTGGAACTGCTTGCCTATCTCTCACCTCTCAGTTGTTTCTGAGAAACCCAGCTGAGGTGGCACACCCATCCCATTTCCTTTATGAAATAATCTCAACAGCAAGATCATTTTTGCAACTCCACAAAGTGAAATCCAGGCCATTGCTACCTTCCTTGTGATAAATGGCAGACTTTTCAATCTATTTAAATATATTAAGTGCAGTTGATTTCTGATTTCCTCCACCTCATCTCTCTCCTTTAAAAAAAAAAATGTCTGGGGAGGTAATCACTAAATGAAAAAGTGGATGCTTTTTTATTCTAGTCTCTTATACTTTAGCACTAGTCCTACTTTACACAGAAACAGAAAAATGATTAGTAAATTGGTACACAGAGAAAGCATAGGAAAAACATTTCAGCAAGGCTTACTTGCATCCTTCTTCACCCCATAGATATATATCTTTTGAAAAGTCTTCTAACCTGTGAGAGGGTCGGTTGATGATCAGAGTATGCCGTCCCAAAGTATGCCAGTTTGGGCTAAGTATTATTTGCAGCTTTCTGTCCTCTCCCTCTCTGTCTAAAAGCAGGGCATAAATTTCTCTTGCCAAGAAGAGGAGGATGCCTCTTAATCACTCATCATCAGTGGAGAAGGCACAATTTCAATCTGCACAACAAACCTTACTATACAACCCTTATAGTTTTCTCCCATATATTTACCTTCCCACAATCTACCACCCCTAGAAGCCCCAATCCCCTTTCCTTTGACTTCTCACTTCTCCAAAAATTTCTTACCATTTGTTAAAATGGTATGAGCCCTTAGGGTCTAACTATGTCTTTGGGTCTTTGCTTCATTTCTATGAAGGATTCCTTATGCATAGATAAACCTTTTCTCCTATTAATCTGCCTTTTGTCAGTTTAATTTGCAAGCCTCTGGACCTGAACCTAAGAGGATAGAGGAAAAAGTTTTTCTTCTCCTACAAGGTCATATTTTCTAATCTTCAGGCAGGCACAGAACAGGTACTCAATCAATGTTTGATAAATACTATTTAATAGTCATATTTTGTAGAAAAATAAAGAATTGAATTTCTGTTCCCTTTAATTACCTTGAGAGTATAAAAACCTTTTTCTATAATTTTTTTCTACTGTCTTATCTGATAGTTTATTTGTATAACGATTTTTATTGCGATATAATTCACATACCGCAAAACTGATCATTTTAAAGTATACAATTTAACGATTTTAGTATATTCACCAAGTTGTACAGCCATCACTATTTATTTAGAACAGTTTTGTCATCTCAAAAGAAATCCCATAACCTATGCTGTACTTGTCAGATGGTTACCAGATTTGTCAGGGTGATCGCTTCATAAGGTATCTAAATGTCTAATCACTACATTGTATACTTGAAACTAAAATAATATTGTATGTCAACGGTAATTGAAAAATAAACTGGAAAAAAAAAAAAAAAGGAACCCTATACCATTAAGCAGGCACTTTTGATTCCCTGGCAACCACTGATCTACTTTCGTCTCTATGGATTTGCCTATTCTGGACATTTCATAGAAATGGAATCATATATCACCTTTTGTGTGTCTTCTTTCACTTAGCATAATGTTTTCAAGGTTCATCCATGTTACAGTATGTATCAGTACCTCATCAGTACCTCATCCTGGGGATTTCAAGGATATACCCAGGAAAATTATAAACAATGGAAGATAAGGAAACACTCAGCCTTTACAGTCTGACATATAAGTAGCGCTTTCTTACAGATGGTCTATTATTAATAATACAAATATAAAATAAACTCAGAAATTTCCCCTATACTGCAGCAATCATTAAGGTGAACACCATTGTTTGTAAAAGTCCATTTTTTTTCTTCTTTTGAGGCTTTAATTAAATGAAATTGGTCTCTGTAGAAAAGTCTTTTTTTCTTCTCAGTTGTGCTAGCTACTAGCTGAGTCTACACCAACTTTTCTCTCTGTGCTTTCTGGATAAGGAGATTAAATCCACACAGGTCTTTCCGAGTGAGATTGTCACTGAAGATACTTGTGTCCTTGACACTTCCTCAACCTCACTGCCTTTCCAGAGAGACCAACCAATCCCATTGCATTAGACACCTGCTAGCACTAGTTTTCCCAAGAAGCAGCAGCAAATGCTTGGATAGTTGATGTCTGTTGTGAAATTAGGCTGAGTATTTGATCTGGTCTTCTCTAAAAAATTCAAGGTGTTTATCTATTTTCTTTTATGGACAATATGAGCCTATTTATTCTGAATACTGTCAGAAGCTTTCACTCGAAGTAACAGAGGATGGCTCATCAACAATTTATATAAGTTACTGCCAGGTGTCTTTCTAGTTCAGGCAGGTGATTTAGTAATGGGGGAAGACGGAGCATATTTTGAGTAAATATTCCACACCCTCTTTACCCCCTACATACCCTCAGCTGTACACACAGTCCCAGCTGTTGCCAGAGGGCAGGGAACCTGGGATCGAAAGTGGTCCTGGACCTCCTCCCTCAATTATAAGTGTCTCCTCTACCTTTGCACCATTGGATGTTACAACTCACTGGCTTTTTGGAGATATCTTGTCCAGTGGTTTTCAGGATATGCTTTAAATTTTTAAAAAACGTTTGTGATAAAATACATGTAACATAAAATTTCTATCTTAACCATTTTTAAGTACGAAGTTCAGTAGTGTTAAGTACATTTACATTGTTGTGTAACCAACCTCTAGAACTCTTTTCATCTTGCAAACAGAAACTCATAGACACAGACAATAGTTTAGTGGTTGCCAGAGGGTAAGGGGGGTGGGGGGTGGGGGGTGGGAGATGAGGGTAAGGGGGATCGAATATATGGTGATGGAAGGAGAACTGACTCTGGGTGATGAACACACAATGGGATTTATAGATGAAGTAATACAGAATTGTACACCTGAAATCTATGTAATTTTACTAACAATTGTCACCCCAATAAATTTAATTAAAAAAAAAAAATAAATAAAACTCTATATTCATTAAACAATTGCTCATTTCCATCTTCCCAGGCCATGGCTACCTCCATTCTACTTTCTATTTATGTGAACTGAACTACTCCCAGTACCTCATACAAAAGGAACCACAATGTTTATTTGTCTTTTTGTGACTGGTTTATTTCACTCAGCAAGCATAATGTCCTCAAGGTTCATGCATGTTGTAGCACGCATCAGAATTAGCACCTTTTTAAGGTTGAACAATGTTCCATTGTATGTATATACAACCTTTTGTCGATTCATTCATCTGCCAATGGACACTGGGGTTGCTTTCACCTTCTGGCTATTGTGAATAATGTGGGTAAGAATACAAATATCTCTTCGAAACTCTGCTTTCAATTCATATGTATGTATGTGTGTGTATGTATGTATGTATGTATATATATATATATATATATATATATATATATATATATATATCCAGAAGTGGAATTGTTGGATCATATGGTAACTAGATAGTTAATCTTTGAGTAATCTCCATACTCTTTTCCATAGTGGTTGTACTATTTTACATATGTTCCAGTTTCTCCAAATCCTCACCAACACTTGTTCTTTTCCTTCCTTTTCCCTCCCCTCCCCTCCCCTCCCCTCCCCTCCCCTCCCCTCCCCTCCCCTCCCCTCCTTTCGTGGCTATCCTATAGGTGTTTAATATATGCTTTTAAAATATTTTTTTCACTATACATTTCAGGGTTTCCATAGTGTATACATAATGAGATATTTTTGGCCACTGAGGATTAAAATAGTAAATGCCTTTTTATCCTGTAAGAATTTTTTAGGAAAAAAAAAAGTTCTGCTAAAAAAAAAACCACCAAAAAAAACCCCTGATACATGCTGATTTAGACTAAGAGATTTTTTGTTTTACACGAGAAAAAAAGTAATTACAATGAAAAACAAAACAAAACAAAAACCCTACCAATTATTAGGCTCTTACTTTGTGCAAACCCTATGAGACCTGCATCATCTCATTTAATCTCTACAACCACCCAGGAAATAGATGCTATTTAACTCAAATTTACAGGACAGTAAAGTAAAGCTGGAAGGAGCCACAGGTCACATGGCCAGAAAATGCCTGCGATTTCCATGGTTCAACTTTGGACAATTTACCCAGAGAAAAGTTTCCATAGCATGGCCTCAGTCAACGTTTTTCTAATCAAGCCTTCTCAGAAGTAGTACCTATGGAACTTGTTAGAAACACAGATAGCAAGGACCCACCCCAGATACAACGAGTTCAAATCTAGGGGAACGGGAGGCTGCTCCAGCTGGGGAAACTACTGCGAGGCTCAGACTTGGAGGCTATAGAATAATGGTTTGTAATTTTCAAACTCAAGAGAGACCGGCTCTTTTTAGAGATAAGCCTACTTTGGGTTTCTTACCAGAAAATGTATGTTCTACCTTTTTGTCATAATATCAAGAGCTCATTTCAAAATATGATCATTAGGAATTCAAAACTGCAGAACTGATAGAGGGAATACAGAGAATGTAGTGGAACTGTGAATGCATTATAGTTGAGAATGAATTTGATGATTTGCCAGTTTTGAGGTTTGTTAATCTCTCAATTAAAATGTTCTTAAATGTGTAATGGGATTTCTTAGCAAGTAAGAAAAACTCCTTTACAACCTTGTTGGAAAATGTCCTTAATTCATTTTGCAGTTCTGGCGCAGGCAGAGAACGAACCACCAGCTGGTGTAAGAGAGGCAGCTGTCAGTTCTGGTTTTCCTGGGATGACCCTGGATTACGTCCAAAGCTCAGTCTACTGCCTTCGATGTTAGACTAGTACGGACTACACAGTTGAATGTAGTTTATTTTACTTTATTTTTTTTTATTGTCTTATTTTACTTTATTTACTTTACTGTTTCTTGGCTCAAGCCCTGCCACCTTAAAGCTGTGTGGCTTTGTGCACGTTAGCTAATGTCTTGCTTACTAGTGTAAAATAGAAATAATACCCACACCTCAAAGGATTCCTGTGAAGAATAAATGCAATAATGTTTAGGAAATTTCCTATAGTACCTAGAAATAAATGAAAGGTTATTGTTTAAATTGGTTTGAATTTTGTATACGTTTTTTCCACCTTCTAATTCAAGGCCTCAGTAATAAGAGCTAAAAGGAACCTCAGGTCTTCTAGCCCAGCCGCTCTTAGTGCCTCTGAGGAAACATCCCAGGCTGAGCATGAACTTTCAGGCCCTTCTTAACTATCCTTAAACATCCCACCTCTCTGCCTCTTGGCTATAAAGAGATGTTAAATCCAGCACGTCTCAATGAGGCTACCAGTGGCATTTTGGTTCGGATGTTGTTATTTATCCACCCTGGTCTTTTCCCATTACATGCCAGCCACTGAGACAACTAAAAACACCTCTACAAACTTTCAAATTTTCTAAGGAGAACCAGGATCTAGTAGGACTCCAGAGAAGTCATGTCCTTAGAGAGGAACATGATGCCTGGAGTCAGACATGCTTCTTCGTGTCCACAGTTCTTTTCCCTATGTGACTGGAGCCTGCCACAGCTCACAGCCGAGCCGCCCCCTTTGCCCTCATATGTATGCCATCCCGCAGCTTCAACACTACTGACATTATCAACTGTTGTCAACACAAAAAAGAAATAATTGTGTGACGTGATAGCATGTTAGTTGACACTACTGTAGTAATCATACTGAGATACATAAGTGTATCAAACCCATATGTTGTATACCTCAAACGTATATGTCAATTATATCTCCAAAAAAACAAAACAAAAAACCCTGCAATGACTCCCTTTCACTTGCAGGATTTAGGGAGTCCCTTCCCCCTGGGTTGAATGGATGGACTCACCATTCATCTCCAGTCTCATTTCACTTGCGCAAGTGGGCTTCAACTCTCTATTTCTTGGAGTTGATTCTAATCCCTGTATTTCTATCACAGCTTAGCTTTCCAGTTCGTTTTCTTAACTATGCTAGTCCATGTTGACCTTCTACCTGAGCTTGTTTTCTTGGAACTTCCTGCTTCGATTTAGGAGAGAGCCAGTAAATAATCATGTGTCCCAAGTTCACTCATTTTGCAACCTTTTTGTTCTTCCAAGTCCTAACCTCTTCCCTCTCTAGATGCCCACTTGCCTTTCTGATATATTCTCAAACCATCAGAGCAAGAAGAGCAAGATTTTCTCAGAGGACAACCTGCAGTGCTCAGGAAAGGACCAAGGTACATCGGGATTGATCCAAATGCACTGTCTGAGGACAGGGAGTGTGGACAGTGTTCTGGAATGTCCAGCAGAGGAGCACAGCAGCCACCTGCCACTATTTGCACTCACGGGAGGAAATGCAAATTCTAGAGCTAATGAATAATTCCTTTAAAGTGCATATAAGTAAAGCAAGCTCTGCCACCTCCTACCTTAATACAACTCCACTTCACAGAATTTCAAAATAGGACTTATTCAGGCCATTTAAAAATGTTCTCAGAGCCACAATTCTAGAGCAGCACTGCAGGAAGCAGAGCACATATTGAAAGAGGAAAAGTGAAACAAGGAGAAATAGGTACCTTCCAGTTTCTATGATTTTTTTTTTTATTGGCGTTCTTACTTTCTCAAACAATGCCATATTAATAGTTTCTTAAAGGTTGTCTCTCTCTCACGCTGACCAACCCCACTGCAAACAGTGTAACTGCAACATTCTGGAAAGTAATGTCTAGTTTCAGAAGCACACTATAGAGCTGCCATGATGCCATCTGCTTGACATGTCACGCTTTCCAGGTGAAGGTGTCCTATAATGATAGGTCCCTTCCTGGATGAAAGCAATGATAACAACAGTGACATACAAGGTCATGCCCCTTACCATGTGTCATGGGTCAAGCACTGTGCCAAGCACTTTATATGGCTCATTTCATTCAGTCATCACAATGGTTATGCATTAGGTATTATTACTGGGCCTGTGTTCTGGATGATCAAGCTGACACATACATAACTTGCCAAAGAACACACAAAGTAAGCCGCAGGGCCAGTGTGGGTCTCTAGCATCTGACTGTGACAGTGTTTATGCTGACACTGTACTATACCTACTCTCTGCTGGGAAAGGGAAGGGAAGCCAAACGCCACCTCCATTACTGTCAGACGAGGTAGCTGGGCAGAGGGGAAGGGCTTGTGGTAACCGAAATGTCTCTCGTCTTGCTGTTAAGAATGTCACAGGTTACATGATGAAGGAACTTGTCCCAGACCCCATCAGTGGTCCAGCATATATCTCAGGGCTCTTTTCCTCTCCATGTTGCTACAACTTAAAGAACCTTCACCTCTTCAGGTGAGGGCCAGCAACATAGGTCCCACAATACACAGTGAGATGTTAATAAGTTCAAATGGACTTACAGATTGAAGATAAAAATATTCCTTTCAAAATTATATAAGGGAGTCTTCTTTGATGTGGCATTCAGGGAATGAAATGCAAAAAGCAGAAATGAGGCTGCATGGCAGGCTTAGGGCAAGTTCTCTATAAAAGGCATAACCCCACTACTCTGCCCTTCCCTTACTTACTGGTTTTGTTCCTCCAGAGATGTTAATATCACCATGGCAACAATAATGTGATCAATGCAGTGGCCACATAGCTACTTGCACATAACTCACATTCCTTTGCTAATGCTGTCAAATCCCTACTTTCTCTGAAAGAGGATTATATAACCCATTTTTAAAAATGTCTTTGTCATTAATGCTGGTGAGCTGATTCTAGGAGATAAGCCTATATCTGAAAATCTGTGTCAATAAAAACGAATGTATTTATGTGTGTGTTTCATCTTTGAACAGATATCTAAATGTTAAAAAAACATAAAAGGACTATTATGGGTGGTTTTTACTTTCTTTCTTTTGCTTTTTTGTATTTTATTTAAAAAATTAATTGTACAATGAGGGGAAAATATATTTAACAATATATTTGCAATGGCACCACCACACAAACCAAAATAGAGTCCCCAGTCGCCCTACCCACTTGCTGCCTCACAGCCTTTCAGGACAGGGTACCTTGGACATAATAATGGAGCCACTGGAATGCTACGTTATAAAACCACTGTTATAAAACCATCGCAAAAATCAGCCACACTCTTATAGAAGTGATGCCCATATCTTCTCCATGTCTGAGTCGCTGATGTACTTGCTAGCACCCTCTCGTGGTGGTTTTGTCGCCACAGCCTGAGGCCCTGGCTGAAAAGACCCTTAAGTGAACAAAGTTTGGAAACAGCCCTTGCTCAGTAGCTTTTGTTCTAGGTTTGTCTTCTAGGGTCACATACAGTGCCAAAAAGCAAGCCTCCCTAATGCTTAAATAAACTTGCCCCTGGTGTCTGATAGTCAATATTGGGTTTGATAAACTGGTCTAAAATTCTACTATTAGAATCCGATGGTTTCCCATCACCCTTAATGCAGCTGACATCAGTTTGGGAAGCAGTTCTCTAAACATCAAGTGAGGTTCAGTCTGAAATTCTAATAGCCTAGGGAGAGCATGGGGCTTGAGGAAGGCAGGTTTAAATAGGTGCTGGGTACCCAGGAGTAGTGGATAAGGGAATTCAATAACTAATACATCAAGCCCTTCCCAGTAGTAGGTGCTGGCTTTACCCTCGGGATTCCAAAGTTTGTAATAATACTCAGGCCTATCCTTGAGGAATTCAAAGTCTTACAAATGAGGTGAAGAACAGATGCGGAAGGCATATTTCATTACACCTCCACTTCATGCCCTCATAAGATTGTTGTGATAATACATATAAAATGCTTAAGAAAGAAGCTGCAACTTAGTAAATCCTCAAATTATAACTACTTCATATCATTAGATAAATTTTACCTACAGAAAGAAGGAAGAAAATGAACATCTACTGAGCGCTTATTTTGTAACAGGCAGGATCCTTGATGTTTTCACATTGATGCTCTCTGACTGAATGGAACACAAGAGAACATTCCAGTGGCTCCACTAGTATGTCCAAGGTACCATTTTGTGAAAGGTAGATAAAGGGCTGCCAGGCAGCAAACACAAAGGCTCTGCCTTCTTACAGTACAGCAAGGAATGGTTCGCTGAAAATAAAATGCTTGCCTCACCTAAACAAACAAACAAACAAACAAAAAAATTAAAACAAAAACTAAGTGTCAAAAATGTATTCTCTGTTACTGATTCCTTCACTGGAAGATTGAGGAGAGCAAATTAATGTTAAAGCCATTAACACAGAGGCATGTGGTGAGCACTTGGGAAGAGAATATTTACCAGATGAGAAGCTGGAGATAGAGGGTGCAAAAGGCATCTCAGCCTTTTAGGGGCTTAGCTAATAAACAGAATGTGCAAGACAAACAACACTATATAAATAAAATAATATTAAATGTCTACTGTGAGAGAGGAAGTATAGGGTGCAATGAAAACACATAGTGTGTTGATAGGGGTAGAGACTCATTTTAGGGGGTCAGAGAAAGTGTCTTTGAGGAATAGGATACAGGCACTCTTTACACAGATTAAAAAGCTGAGGTTCAGAGAAGTTATGTAATCATGTGGTATAAACTCTGGCAACTGGAGACCTCTCTTGAGATCTATCTCAATTTTTGATATTTCTGAACACTTCATAGCATGAATTAGGTAGAAATTACAATTTTAAAGTTTCTAGTCACTTTTTTACCCCTGTTGAGAAGATTTTAGTTTTATTGTTGTTCCTGGTGGTGGTGGTGGTGGTGGTTTCTGGTGGTGGGAAAGGCAAAAATCTTTTTTTGGAGTTAAAAGGGGCAAGTTTATTAGGAGTAAAATTGCTTTGCATAACAATTCAAAGGATCATTTTCCTGGGAGGGGGGTGAATTACGTTTACAGATAATTGTGACACTGAAGGGAAGGATGGCTTCAGACTGATGGTGTCTCAGCTTTGTTCAAAAGACCTTTCTGTGATAATGGAAATGTCACATATACTGTGTTAATACAGGAGCCACAGCCACATGTAACTACTGAGTACCTGAAATGGTTCTTGAGAATGAGGAACGGAATTTTAAAATTAATTTCATTTAAATTAAAGTCAATGCCCACTACCGTGTTTCCCCGAAAATAAGACCTAGCTGGACCATCAGCTCTAATGCGTCTTTTGGAGCAAAAATGAATATAAGATCTGGTCTTATTTAACTATAATATAATACTGGTCTTACAGTAAAATAAGACCTGGTCTTACGTAATATAAGACCAGGTCTTTGACATAATATAATACTGGATCTTATATTAATTTTTGCTCCAAAAGACGCATTAAAACTTATGGTCTGGCTAGGTCTTATTTTCGGGGAAGCACGGTAGTTAGTGGGTATTATATTAAGATAGCCCACATGCAGAGAAAACAGGGTTTCCCGAGACGAGGGTTAAGGGGTTTGGACTCTGGCTAGGAGATACATAGTAAAAGGGGTTCCCACGGGTGGGGAATGAGATAGATGCTGCCACACAGTGGCCTTTGGGGGCTGAGGGAGGCAGTACCCTGAGGTACCCCAAGAAAGGGGTCATAGCCTATGGACTCTGGGGACAGAGTTGTCCAGACCCAGTCCTTCAGCTTTGCCTCTGCTTTGAACTCCCTTTGTCAATCTCCAAGTTTTTAGAAAAGTCCTGTTTGGCATTAGAGCCTAGACTTAGTTGTGCTTTGGGGTATTCAGGGAGAGACTGTGTTGACTCTGGAGACCAAACAAATTAGTAGAGTAAGGTCAGTAGGTCACTTAAGTCTGAACCTCCAAGCCTGGCCCATACGAGAAGCTCATTGGTAACTGCTAGGTTGGATTTAATTGGGGAAGGAAATCTCCAGATAGTGTCTGTCCATGGCCACTGTTTTGCTCTTGCTTGTGCTGAACCATGGTAGCCTCTTGTTTGGGCAGAACTTACGTCTGGCACTTTCATTTATCTACCAACGGGTTTAATAGTTCAACTACCTAAAAAACATTGCTCTCACTTTCACCCCAAATTAAAATACTGTATATTAAACAAAGTAAACTTTTGTATGACTTAACTGAATTCTGAATGTGGCCCCACACTTGCCCAAACCTTGCTCAAAACATTGAGAAAGGCAGTCCAACGGACATGTTAACTAGTCACCCATCATGCCAAGTTCTATCACACACTTAGTTGGAACACTAGAAAGCTAAGGACCTGGGCCACAGTCGCTCAGCCTCCCTGGGCAAGGTGCCCTCACAGGTGGAGATTTAGAATCAATAGGCAGTATGGGGCAGTAGGAATTGAGCTTTTTGAAGTGTAGTAATTAAAGATATTGTCAACTATGTAATTCATTGATCTTACTAGAAGGATTCATATAATAAAAAGCACATTTGACTTATTTCACATACACAAAAATCAATAACTGTTAGAATTACTTGTCAAAAAAATAAAAACTGCATAACTATAATTCCCTTTCCACTACATACAGCAAACCTTCTAAGACCGCAATTTATTCTCTAGTTATATTCACTGGTTCATTCCAGCTGCTGGTAACATTTACTTTTTTTTCTGTTTCATTCTTACATGTCTTACTTTGTATATTTTAATGTGTAAACTACCTGAAATCCCTTTAGAAACAAATGAGTATAGCCTTCCAACACCGAAATTCCTAATCCTTTAGGAGATCACACCCAAAAAGTACTAAATCACAAGACCAAGAAAAGGATATGTTATTCAATGCTCTTTCCAAAATGGGAAGTTGAATAATATTTTACACGAGAAAGGTCAGTGACAAGAGCAAAGATTAAGTTAGGTGTTGCATTATATTTGACGAAAAAAAGCTCTAAGCCAGCAAAATATCAATCTATCCTCTTCAATCAATAAAAGGGACTTTGCAGGCCTCCACATAATATAATTTGGCCTTTAGTTACTCCAGTGCAGAAATGCTCCTTACTGGAATGAAATCAGTAGCAGCTCTGGTGCCCCTTGGTTATATTGTCTTCCCCAAGAGAGCTAGAATGATTTGCTAAGAGAACAAGGGTCACACATAAATTCAGACACTATAAATGCCATCTCAGCAGACTCAGTTCAAAGAATGAAGAATGTTGCTGCTGCATTACAGCACTCAGCAACTTCTCTATTAACTCCGGGCAGCAGACCCATGGGGCTGAAGACGTCTTCGTGGATAATCCCGAAGGACACATTTAAGATGTCACACAGGATAGCTTACATATATAGAGCAAAATTACAATACAAAAATAAAAACTGACATCATAATAAAAATCTAAGAAAAGGTGTTAATAAAACAGATAAGTATGCTATAAATCGGTTACCATAATTGCTACATCGGAGCACACGTTTGCCATGGGCTAGGATTTGCTTTACTCCTGCATAAATTACCTAGCCCTACAAAGAAGCACAGAAAGCAACCCGTTCTACTGTGTAGTCCCTTTAGTCACACCGCGTTTGTTTCTGCCTCGTATTTGCTTTGGAAATATCCATCTACTATATACAGGAAAAGATCTGACAAGTGGTGTCCTTGCTCCTATCCCCAGCCCTATTTGCTAGCAGGTAGCCATTCTCTAAATCATGCCCTCTGCCCACAAAGAACTATAAAACTGTATCTGTCCATCTTCAGGGATCCCTCCCAGCCAGGAAACAGAAATCACAGCCCCCGTAGACAAAGGTTGCAGTTGTTTTTCAGTCTCCCTCTAACCATTTAATCAATATCTCTGTCTAAACCTGGTTGTTGAAGCATATGATTTACGGTTATAATTTGGAGCTAGTTCTTAGCAAATATAGCTTAATGGTTCCCCTCTTTACTGTTCTCACCAGGTAAAATCTGATCCCATCTGTGTTCAGGGTCTTTTACTCTCACCTGCTATTTCTGCTACATTCCTGAGGCCTGTGACCTGGAAAGACTGCACTAAAGTTGGGAAAAGAGAGGCCTCTGCAGTACAAAAGTATAGATGCTGAATTACTATGTAATAGAACTACCAGAGATTTAGAACTGAAAGTGGGTTTCTTGAGGCAACAGCAGCGGCTGCAGTTAAGCCTTTTATGAAGACCAGTTCTTCCCAGACAACCTAAAGCAAGTCATCAATCACCAGCTGCGGAGGGAGGCATGGGCTGTCGTGTCTACGCAGGAGCACAGGCAGGCCTCCCATAAGGGGTAATCACATTCCACCACAGCCCTCAGCTCACAAGGCTATTAGGCCTCATTAATCAGGAATGACGAGAGAAAATGCTTTCCTAAATCAGTAACAAGGATGAATTGTAACCTGTTTTAAACAAAAGCATGATGTGATAATTTTAAATCATATGTGGTAATTCAGGCATGGTTAACAATGTATGTCTGAGGTCTCCATTAATCTTTAACCAATAAATTAGCATTGTTTATAATTACCACATCATTGTTTTAATGTAAATGGATGCTTTGGAATCGCCTGGAGCCTGAAAATACTGTCATGTGTCCGCTTAAATTGCTTAAACATGGCCCCAATCTTAGTTTCAGCAGCAGCAGGAAAGTTCTGAACAGTGTCACAAAGACAAACCTCACACTCTGTTCTGACATGAATTTTCCAAATGTCCTCCTTAGAACATGGGACTTAATGAGGCTTTTATAATATTGTGAATTACAGAAATAAAACCAGAAGAATGCATCTTAAAGACAAGAACTTCCAGTTAAACATCGACATGCCCTGTTTATACTTGACTTAAAGGGGTGCGTAACTTTGTCCTTCAAAATGTCAGGCTAGGCCTCGGGTCTGCCTTGTCGCTGAATCTTACGAATGCGGTTAGTGCCATAAGAACGGAGCTCTAGAGTGACATGAGCAGACTGGCACTCTCGGGTCATTTTCACCATAGAGGCTTTTAGCGAGCTGAGGACGACAGGGTAGGAAATAGCTTTTATATTACTACACTGAGCTCTTATTAATTTTTATAGAACTAATGAATTATAAGAAGGAAGAGAAAAATGAACCCCTAAGGTTACTTAAGGGAGACAGAATCCTGGAGTAGTTAAGAGCTTTGGGGTTGAAATCCTGCCTTTCCTAATGTGCTAGCTGTGTGATCCTGGACCAGCTATTTCTTACCTCTAAGCCTTGGTTTCTTCTTCTGTAAAACAGGGATAAACAACACATTTTTTTGGTATAAGGATAAAAGAGATAAAGATGCTTAGTCTGGCATCTGCCACCCACTAACTCCTCTGAAGACGGTATTACTTTTACTGCTGCTGCTATTGCTAGTAATAGTATTATGCCCTATCTCCCTGTGTGATCTAGTCTCATTTCTGCTCTAACAAGTGAGGTTTTATTAACAATAATACTTCTAAAGCTGTGCTCAAAAATCACAGAGCTGCTGCTGTCAGTGGTGACGATATCTCAGACAGTGCCAAGTGCTTTATATAACCTCCCTCTTAATTCTCACAGTGACACGACGAGGGAGTGATATATTGTTATTTAATGTCATAATTCATATTATTTTATCTTATAAAGGAGGAAACTAGTGGACACAGAGAGAAAAATTAAGCCCAAAATTTGAACCCAGAGAGTCTGAATCCTGAGTCCCCACTTTTCGCCACTACTCCAGTCTGCTGCTGATAACGTTTCTGATGATTTAGCCCCCAGCACCAGACCGGTTTTTACATTCAGAGCAACATCTCTGTTCAGATGTCCAGGTTGCTGTCCAGTGGCGCAAGGGACACTGGAATTCCTGTCTCCATGAGTCAGAGCTAACTTAGGTTTCAGAATCTTATTATACGTTATGAAAGTACGTAGGGGACAGAAGTTAAAGTAAAAGATGGTCTCTATTATTTGGGTTCCAAAGTCTGGGCCTCCTCCAGATATTCCAGCGCAGCACGTTCCCATCTGTGAGGTCCAGACATTGACATAGGACCCTGTTGGCTGCCATCCGACCAATTTCTAGTAGTCTCAGCAAATTCAACTTGGGGAACAGTTTGTGGTTTCCAGTCGTGATCACTTGAATCACATCTTTTATATATTCACCTGTATTTATCACCCCTCCACCCTCCACCTTGGTTTACTTTTCCTGCTAGGAAACAGGCACACCTGTATAAAAGCAAGATGCTCTGTCTCAACCTCCTCCTCATGCTGGGGAAGGAAGGTTAAGCATCGTGTCAAACGCTTTAAGGGAATGTTACAGTGCAGTGCTCTTACCCTTGCGGTGAAGTCCACAGCAGCCGCTCGGTTTAACAGCAACGTGGCTACATTGATATTTCCATAGTGAGCAGCTATGTGGAGCGGAGTGAAGCCACTCTGTAAAGAAAACACAGCAGACATTCAATTGATTCCTACCGGCCCCTTGTCTGTCGCATTAATACCATAACCCTGCCCAACTAAAAACGAGGAAGCAAAATATGTGGAGGTCCACATTCCATTCTGTACTAGGTTTCTTTCGATTCGTGCCAATTGCTCATAGTTTCAAATAAACGCCAAACTCATAGGCAGAGGAAGAGCCAGGAAGGAACCAAGGATGGGGATTGAGCAATTTTAGTAATCCAGCAGCAGAACATACAGAGGGCACAGTTTTAAAAAGTTTAAAGAAGGATGATAAGAAAAATCTTTATAACTCATAGAAAGTTCAATTAGTACCAACTGTTTTATTACTGATGACAGAATTGTCTATTGACTCTTGGTCAAAATGCGATTAGTTTTATATATGCCATACAGGGTCAAATATAAATGCCAATTTTAATGATAAAATCCATTTTGGGGAAGAGGTGCTACTACAATTGGTCTTGTATAATGGGTGATTGCATTCTATGAAGACTCCACAAGTTGGTCTTTTTATTAGCAAATGCCTAGTTGGTAACACATTTTTTTCTGATTTATTCATACCAAGGTCATTTTACTTCCTTAAAAAAATGCTAAAACATGCAGCAATTCACTTAGTCCCCAAAGACTGAAACCTTATAGGAACTAGATGCATTTCTAAATTGTTAGCAAGCTTCTTAGCCATGCTAGCTATCTTACTGACTCTTGTGGAAGGGTGGGTCATATTGGCACTGTTCGGAGGTAACTTTCATTTTGCTGACACCTCTGAGGGTTAAGTGTCATGCAGAATGCTCAAGAATCAGTCCTAGGTGAGTAGAATGACAGGGTTGTCTGCAGCTTTAGGTATAGCTGATAAGCATCTAAGCTGTCCAAATGTTTCATCTCACATGCCACTATCACAATACGCTTAAGTTTCAAGGATTCCTCGTTCTTCCTTTCCAACACTGGGTTCAGCTGCAGAAAGCCCTGGTAATCAAACTACTATCGTCTCTGGCACATGCTACTTTGGGGGTGGCGGTATAAAGCAAGTATCTAGCCTACAGAAGGCAACGCAAAGAAGACGGGAAAGAAATGAGGCAGCAGCACTACGGAATGGGAAAATGACGATGCAAACATAGATTAGATGTATATGTACATATACATATATATATATATACCTCTGTTGTTCTATTCACCACCATCTAGGTTAACACATTTGGAAGCAAAGAGGAGGAAAAAATGAACGGTTAGTTTGCTATCGGTGATATGGATTGCAGAAAGCTCATGACAGCTACGTAATGAGGATGAAAGCTATGATGTAAACACAATAGGCACAGAAAGAAAGCTAGACTGAATGAAGGGCTACACAATGGCCTACTCCAAACGCCACGTTTCCTTCACAGACACTTTGAAGTAATACATGTCAAGACAACAGGAATTTTTGGCCAGGTTTCTAGCTGCCGGCATGCTCTCCACAGCTGATCAATACACAGTGCACTGCCTGCCTGTCGCCTTCGATATCAACCAAAGGTTTAGTTATTCACATAGTTGTTAGAATTTTGTAATTTTTCACTCTGATGTTTGAGCTGAAGTGTTCAATACATTACAAATACATTAAAAGGAAGGAAACTATCAGGTTCATATACATTGATTTTGAGGTGGCTCCCAGTTAGTATGCAGAGGGCAGCATCCACAGTTACCTCCTAGCTTTATATGCCGAGGAGGATGTGCTCTCAATTGGCTGACTGGGACACATATTTTTATCCCTTCTGGTGAAGCTGAGTGTTTGGTATAAGCTTGCCGAAAGGGACACCAGGAGTTCGTAAACTCTGGGAGCCTGACGTAGAATGGCTGCAGGACAGGTCACTTCCCTGGTGCCTCACCTTTGATTCCACATCTGCATTGTTGTCATTCTGCAGCAGGAGGGCAGCGGCTTTCGTGTCGTCTTTTCGGGCAGCGATATGAAGAGCTGGAAGACGCACTTTTCCTTTAGTGTCATTTTCTAGCAGGAGTGAAACTACTTGATCATGGCCTTGTTGCAAAGCTACTGCCAATGGTGTGAAGCCATCCTGCAAAGACATGGATGGGTCAGCATGAGTTCCAATGGACATAGTGCTTGTTTTGATTAACAAATAAGAGTTAATATTTGTTTAGGGTTACTAAAGCTAACACATGCAAGTAAACAAATGCAGAAAATAATAACCAATTTGCAATACATTTATGGGGTTTTCTTTCTGTTAAAAAGTGATAGACATTAGCAGGGTAAATTTGAAAAATATACAAAAGAACTACATAAAGAATAAAAAGATGACATAATTTCAATATCCATAATATAATCTCAGTGAAAACCATAACATTTCAGGTTAAATCCAAGCACATTTTGCAAAGGAGCTCATTTCAGTCAGCTGTAAAAAATTCCACTGGTATTTTATAATTGTGGAACATGCTTGTCTGGTTCCTCACTGTTCCTTGTTGCCTAGCAGATATTTGGTGCTCAGTCAGCAGGTGGGAATTAGTGAACTGTAGCAATTGCTGTTTTAAGAAAGGTCTACATGAAAGACTCCTCACTTCTCTGACCAAAGAGGGAAGAAGACACAAGGACCGGGCCAAATATAACAGGAATAAATTCAGACACACACACACACCTATCGACATTTTGAGTATTCCCATTATATTGCCCTGGGACTTAACAAAGAGGAGGCAGCTACAGAGTTCACTGTGGTTAATTAATTTGTGGATGATCTAGTGTTGCTGACTTACAGAATAAATAGCATAGAGGGAAATCCTAGCACTGGCTCACAAATTTTAATTCTGAAATACTTTCATTACCATGCCCTCAAAAGAATATTTAAAAATTATTTCTACTAGAGAATTGGCAAGTAAGTTACTTATTACTTTATTTGGGTCATGGTATTTCATTTCTATAGTCCTTGTGGTACAAATCGAGGGTTACTCCAAGAGAAGAGTGTTTATAAGGGAAAAAGAGAAAACCTAGTTACTTGCATACTAGTGTCTTGTTGGTATTCCTGTAATTTTCCTCGCTGGACAACAGATAAGGGATCCTACCACTTATTTGCCTGAATGCAAATCAGCACATTTATATTTAAGGATGTAAAAAATATTGGCCCAAAGCATCTATGGGACAATGTTGCCGAGGATCTTTTGGGGAAATCATTTTCTCCAGTCTCCTTACAACTTAGGACGTGCAGACCATTCCTACCCTGGAGTCCGTACTCATGCAATTTCTCCCACCCTGAGAAGGCCTCCTCCTTGCTCTGCATATACAAATTCTATCTCCTCCCCATGCTTTAAGATCCAGCTGAAGTTCCATCTGCTCCTCACAACTTTTCCAAGATCCAAAAGAGGAAAAGGATGATCATTAATGTAACCAGAAGGACGTTCCCGGCCGCCATAAGTAAGGTAACAGAGAAAGGCTGCAACCATGATGGCACCAAAATGTTATCACAGGTTTACTCATAAGGACACAAAGTGAAGTATATAATTTAATGCTGTAAGAAAAGTAATCTTCATAACTGTGTAAATAACTGATCTCATTTTCTTAAAGGTAACTATGTATTGTGTACATGTACAAAAAATCTGAGTGAATACAAAATGTTATGTTTAGGGAAAATTAACAGTGGCCTTTTCTTCTTTTTTGCTTTTTATTGTACTTTCTCATTTATGTACTATATTATTTTTGAAATAAAAAGAAAAATACATTTTTAAAAAATGATGGAGTGGTAAAAGGAAAATTGTGAATTAAAAGTTAACACTGCATCTCACTTTTAAAGCCTGAACAAAATCTAAGGGGTAAAAGTGACAGCTCATGTCCATTCTAAATCAAAACTAAATGGTTACATTTCCACTGAAATGAATTTTTAAATACACAGGGCCCATACATAAAGAAAACTACCAGAAAATAAACTGTAATTGAGATGATTAGCACTGCCAATAAGAATGTGCCCTGTAACTAATAAAATAAAAATAAAAAATAGAATAAAAAGAATGTGCTTCCTGAAGAAGTCAGTTAAAGACAGACACACAAAGTTGTTAGTATCTAAAATTAGCAGCTATAGATTTTGTTTCCAAACCAAGTTTAAATAGTTTGGTTTGCTCTTAAGAGCAAAATATAAGAGAAAATTATAAACCAAAAGGACATGTGAAAATTCATTGCCTTGTGGAATATCTAGCACATAATAGGTGCTTAATAATTACTAGTGGAATAAATGAACACATAAATTTACCTTGTGATTCAGAATCTTAATTAGCAAAAGAAGGAAGATACAGTATATATGAAGCAGTACACAGTAATATAGAAATGGTTTAAAAACCACTGTCATGCCAAAAACTTGTTCCATACATGCAAGCTACAAGTAAAAAATATGTATTCAAGACCTTGGCAATATCGCATCACTGAATGAATTAAAAATCCTGTTAAAATTTGCCATCTAAATGATCCTTTCATTGCCTCCTACTATTTGTTCTGTAAATACAGGCTTCTGTATAAATGACACCAAAGTCTAATAAGAGAGTACACCATGCTGAGAACATTGTGAGAATAAAACATCTTATTTTGTGCTGTTCTTTTTATTCTCTAATACTAATAATCCAAAAGAAGAGATTAAAATTCAGTCAAAGGCTTAAATATCTCTAGATAATCAGAGAGCTGCTGTTTATACAGTGAGGCACCAGCAAGCCTCATGAAGACATAAATGTGACTTGTTCTTAGAATATTTATTGTTTCTTTTCTTAAAGCTACCAAAAAAAAAAAGACAACATGAGCTTAAACTAATACAAAGGAGTAAAATATAATTTTAAATATACCTTTGCCAAAAGACTACACTAGTGGTTTGAGGATCTCACAGACTATTTTTCTTTAAGTTAGTTGTCGTGCATCTCTTGAAGCTTAAATACCAGAGAACAGTGAGCTACTGCTGACTGGTGTACAAGGTAATTCAGATCTATTAGCAGAACGTGGGGCTTACGTTTGCTTCTAAAGGAGAGATACTTAGTGATGTGTACATCAAAGTCTAAAGAAGAATTCTACCTGTCCTTCATGGATGAAGAAAGGATTTAATCATTTTCATTGGGCTATTTACATTATTTAGTATGCCCATTCAAAAATTGGAATGGATTTTCTCTTGTTCAACAATGTCCCCTCTTGTCCCCATTTTCCCTACATACTGTGATAAAACCTGCACGTCGTACCTGAGGCACTGCACTCAGGCTAGCCATACCCCAGGTGTGAAAGAGGCACTGCTCTACATCTATCAAGTAGTTTTTCTTTTGTTATCAACCAGTAGTTATGACTTAACTAGCTTGAAGAATATAATTATAAAAATAATCCATTCTCCCGATAAAAATCCTCTACAGTACTGAAGGCTGTAAAGAGAAAGTAAGGCTCCCTGCTAATTCCTCAGAATAAACTACTGATAACACTACACTAAAGACACTTTCCTCCATCAATACATCCAGCCTTGGCTTGTTTTTAACAATGCTGAACAGCATTTTATTGTGTAAGTGTAGCAATATTGATTAAATAGGTGTCCTAATTGATGCATATTTTGGTTCCTTCCAGTTAAAAAAAATATTATTCATTATGTTTAACTTCTCATATAATGTTTTTGCATTCTCCTCTACTGTATCTGTAATACAAATTTGGAAAAGTGGAATTGCTAAGTTACAAGGTATGTAAGTATTAATTTTTAATAGTTACTGACAAATTATCTGCAAAAGTGTTGCAGCCAACTATCACCTTAACCAAGAATACAGGAAAGTTCCAATTCTATTCCTCAAATTTTCCCCTCATCTCATGGGCATAAGACTGGATCTCATTCTTTATCTGATTAATAAATTAATATTTCTTTGACTATGAGTGAGGGTGAGATATTTTCATACATTTATGGTCATTTGTATTTCTTTTTGTGTGAACTGCCTCTTCATTTATTTAGTGCTTTCCCCCAAAGGCATGGTCTCAAAAGCGGGGTGAGGTTATACGGGATTCCTCTATTCCCATCTTTCTTGTACCATTCAGGAAACACATCTGAATACAAGAAAGAGGGGTGGTATTAAGACAGGGATAAGCCTGCATCAACTATTCTAATTCACTATTTTATTTTTTTTAAAAAAATCCAGATTTTGGTCCTTTATTATCAGCATAGATTTATAGTGATGCACTTCATAAGGGATCACAATCTTCCGTCCGGATTAGTTTAAAACATAAACTGTATAACCTACGACAGGACAATTGATGTAAATAACTTTTAATTTAAAAATTGCTCTTCTATTTAAAGCTTTTTTTCAAATATCACCTTTATCTAACACTTAAAAATGTATACCAGTTTTGTTTATAAGCATGAATTAAATCTAATTGGTTCACTTTAGAAATCTATAAATTCAATTATTATAATTATCCTAACTTAAATTTGGGGGGAAAAAAACAGATTTAAAACTTATGTTTTATAGAAATATTTCAAAACAGTGATTGTCTTTGAAACAAAATTAGAAGAAACAGAAAAGTGTTCTCAAGCAAATATGTAAATATTAAATAAATAGCTCCATCAGAGGATAGAGCTAGGCAAACGTGGAAAGGGTATCTACGCAATGGAAAACTCTTTAAAATTAAAAAATCGACTTTTTAATGTATTTCATAAAACATGAATCTCCACATTAATATACAACTAAAACTGAAATACCAGTGACACAGAGTCTCAATGTTACAACACCAGGTTTACAAAATGCCCGAGAAACATGTAACCTTAGCCTTAGAAAAAACCAAAATGTCTTACCTCTGTGGCTAGGCTCTGGCTTGCACCGTTGTCAAGGAGAAACTTGACAACTTCCAGGTGGTTTTCCTGGGCTGCCATATACAAAGGTGTGAAACCATTCTGCAAAATAAAAAATACAATGTTTGTGGCCTTCTAGAGCCAATCTAATTTTCCACTGTACTGATGATATTATATGCTCCAGGAAATGCTTATATATAATCATCTTAATAATACTTTAATGTAGACAGTCATATTTATTAAAAAAACCTAAGCACAATAGTTTAAGTAGAATTTATAAGATAAATATCATTCCCAATTATACTTCATAATTCATAATTTGAAAGTAGTTCATAGTTTATAGTCTAAGTAAAATTTTTATGAATATATACACTTTAGATAAGTACATTTGTTTAATTATCAACCACTTAATTGAGTTCCTATTATGAGTAAAACATTTTATTAGATGCCATGAGGACATGAAGAAAAATACATTTGATCATAGTAGCTACCAAGCATTACCTATTTTAAATAAAAGATGCAATAATTTCACATAAAATTAAGCAATGAAATAGTTCCTACTTTGAAAGGAATTTATATCCAGTTACCACAGATGGAGTAACTTAGAGCAATGGAAAGAATACCAATTCGCAAAAAGGCATCCTTCAATTTCAAAGTAGAATTCAATAAGTAGTCTATTTTTTGTGTTCCCTTTCTTGCATTTCTTTGCAAAGATATAGGATTTCCATATGCAGATTATATATATATATATGCATATGCAGATATACACATTTATACATATATATTCATATATATATGTATATACATTCTCTATATGTGTATGTGTTTGTCTGAAATGTTCCTACCTGCCAAAGAACTTGGACTCAAACAAATGAATGTGTACAATACGTCTTAAGCTTCTTATTAAAAAATATGTTGCATATGTGTTTCTTTAGAATAACCGTTTCATATCTACGAAATACTGTAATATTTAAAAATCTTATTGCAAGGTATATACATCAAAACAAATATTTAAAACTATAATAGATTCTCTGAATAAAATTTTTTAGAATGTAGTTCTATTTAACTGAATGCTCTGGAAATTTTGTATACATTACGTGAATTCAAAGAATAAAAGTAAATATATTTTAAATAAATGTCACCAAATATTACTCAAACTTTTGTAATTCTAAAAGGGCTTTGTGAACCTAAAAAGGTTTAGGTTCATCATTGTAAATATCAATTACTATATGATTACCTTACTTATCAATAATTCAACCTCTGGTGACCTCATATTTTTTGTTTAACGCTGAGAATTAGGAAATAAGTTTAAAAGATCTTTAAGCAAATAAAAGTGATCACATAACAAATCTACCATGGAATATATACTTTATTCATCAGAGAATTCCTCTATTGTACTTGCAGAACTGTAACAAGCTAGGTTATCTGGTTTCCAAACTCAAGATAAGAGACACAAAATTAGAGGTGATAGAATATGACACAGCATTCAAGCTTCTTCCTTTAAAATTATCTGCCCAGTAACATCACTGAAGTTCACGTTACTCTGTTCTATTATGAAAGGTTTTATCAACATTAAGCATAAAACAGAATAATTTCAACACAATATGTGTATGTGTGTGTGTGCATGTGTGTGTGCATCTATCTGTGTGTGTTTCATCTTTGTCACTCTTCCCAGAGGTATGAGGGAAATTGAAATGTAGTTAGGCTGACCCTTATCATATCGCTATCTATTTTATCTTTTTCTTATTTGACCAAAATAAAATATTTTTAACCATTGGTTGATTTACATATCCCTTAAAAATCAAAACAAAATAAAAACAGTCAAAACTATTAAGAAAAAAAGGGGAAAGCCAGTGTGGATTTTTCTTATAGCTCAGTGAACTAGTGAGCATATGTCTTTCCTCATCTGCTGGAATTTTAGGAGTAAAGATTTTAAGGAAAAATTTCAAGATGGATGTTATTCTCTCAGACATGAGTTTCAACTAGATTATTTTTGTCAGTGGATTCTCAACTTTAGGGCAGAGGTCTGTTGTAGTTCAAGCTTACCTAAGAAACACAGGTCTACTTACCAATATCTGGCTTCTAGCCCAGTGTATGTCCACTGTTCTTGAGACTACCTTCCATAACCAAACATTTCATGACCCATGAAGAAAATCCAAAATTAGGCACTGAGATTTAGGGTATGCTATTCTTACATATGTGGCGCTTCCAAGGAGTGATTCTTAAGAAGTGCTACCTTTAAATTATTCCACAGCCCTTTTCACAATGGCAGAGAGTGAACCGTATAGAACTGGAATTACTCAGAAGTAACATATAGACAAGAGTCACAGAAAGGTGGAGCCCCATAATTAATTGTTTTACACAACAGCTTTTCCTTTTCCTTTTTTCTTTTTTGAGTGCTTGTCATCCTACAGCCATTATGTGAAAATTGGTCATTTTCTGAATAGTCATGGTCTTTCATATTCCTTCAGTTTTACCTATTTTTATTGCTATATGATTCACATATCATAAAACTCACCCTTTCAAAGTGTACGATTTGTGGTTTTTTAGTATATTGACAAAGTTGGGCAACCATTCCACCATCTAATTCCAGAACATTTCATCATCCCCAAAAGGAACTCTGTACTGTTCATATTCACTTCCCATTTGCCCCTTCTCATGCCCTCTGACAAGTATTTATCTACTTTCTGTCTCTACAGATTTGCCTGTTCTGGACATTTCATATAAATGGAATCATAGATGGCATTGAATGGTCTCATTCTACTGCTGTCCATATTGATAAAATATTTTGGTAAGCAAATTTCAATTTTATAAGTGGGCATTTGAGTGTTTATTTTCTTTTGCTTTAGTTTTGGTGAATCAGCCTCTGTTTCCCCTTCCTTTGACAATATCACCCTTACATTCTTTAAGGGAACTACCTCGTCCTTGATATGTAGGTAGGACTTGTCTTGGATGGACTTTGAGACAAACTGGGCTGCCCTTCTTCAACCACAGGGTAGGCATGATATTTTCTGTTTGCTCTTCCAGGTCCGTTCTCTAGCCTTCTCAATTTGTTTTCTGCCAAATCTCTCCTCCCCACCCTCAAATAATCTGTAGGGACACATCAAAGGCCAACCTTAATTTCATCTATCAAAAAAGGATGAATGAGGTATAAGAACACATACATACTATTTAGTTATGGCTCTAGGAAGATAATTGTTAAGTATCCTTTGGAAAGAGTGACTAAAAACATCACCATTACTCTTTAGTGCAAAAAGGCTTAAGGCCCAAGGAATTCAAAGTGTTGTCATTGGACAACCTATAGCTGAAATGATTTTCTGTGAAATAGCATCTGCGGTAGGAGAATGGTCAGATTTCAAGAAAAAAAAAAGTTATTTTTCTCTCTTAATACAAGTACACCACTGTTTTATATTAATTTCCTAATTTAGGAAATTTCCAAAAGAAAGAGCTGTCCAAAAGGAACATATGGGTGCCCAATTTACATTTTCTTTTCTGTAGCAACAATCTACTCAATTCTCAAAAGGCAGAGCAGCTCCACACTGAGTGAGTATGCTCTTTGATGTCTGATTTCATCCAATATGTTCAATACCTTCTGCTCTGAATGTTTATTGTGGTGTTATTATAAGCACGCAAGTCTACAGACGTATAATTTTATAGATAGTACTGAGGCATGCTGCCTAATACCCACCAAAATAAAGTAAAATTACGTAGAAAGTCCTCTTGTTATTTCATTTAAGGGCTTAAATTTCATCCATGAAAGTTTCTTATCCAAACTAGTTTCCTACGGCCAGCCTTTGTACATCATAAAGTGTTGCTCTTAATTAAAATGTTAAGGACATCAAGCTAGATCTGCATTGATTTACACTGATTTACATATGATACTGATTTTTGTAAAGGTTGGTTAGATTAGAGGTATGCTATAAGGTCAAAGTTCAGAGAGGATCTATCTGGTCCACACCCTTGTTTGACTTAATTAGGACCCAATCACCCCAATATAGGAAACATTAAAATCACAGAAAAACAAAGGAGGCCCTGGTTTAATTAAAGGGTCTTTTCTTTGTTAACACCACTATGGAGACTTGTCCATTTAAAATACTTTGGTAGTTAAGATAAAATATCATTTGAAATATACTTTGCTTTTTTTGGTACCTTCTAGTATAAAGAAAGAGAAGGAAAAAATAGTGAGAGATGTCATTTGACATGGCAGTTTGAAAGTGTTGCTGTATTTAGTACAAAGTATTAAGGACTAAATCAGAGTAGAGTTCTTTATAGTCACAGTTTAATTACTCCACCTGATTTCTTTCTCAGGGTAGGCCTACATGATTCCTGGAATGTTAAGTGATATAAGAAAGAGTTAATCAACTTAAGACCTAAGAGCAAGGCAATGATGAGGATTAGTTTAAAATAATATGTACGAATTGTTAGTTTATAGAGCCTCAGTTTTTAAGATCAGAATTTGATATTGCCCGATGTTGTTTTTATTTTCAAGATAAGGAGGATTTTTACATTTAAGGAAGGTGAGGACACTTTTTACACTATTTCTTGTTGGCTATTAAATATTGCCTACAGGGTAAAATTTCACTCAGGCAGTGATGCTGTCTTTCTTTCTTTCTTTCTTTTTTTTTTTTTTAAAGATTTTATTGGGGAAGGGGAACAGGACTTTATTGGGGAACAGTGTGTACTTTCAGGACTTTTTTCCAAGTCAAGTTGTTGTCCTTTCAGTCTTAGTTGTGGAGGGCGCAGCTCAGCTCCAGGTCCAGTTGCGCGTTAGTAGTTGCAGGGAGCGCAGCCCACCATCCCTTGAGGGTGTTGAACCGGCAACCTTGTGGTTGAGAGGACATGCTCCAACCAACTGAGCCATCCGGGAGCTCAGCGGCAGCTCAGCTCAAGGTGCGGTGTTCAACTTTAGTTGCAGGGGGCGCTGCCCACTATCCCTTGTGGGAGTCGAGGAATTGAACTGGCAACCTTGTGGTTGAGAGGATGCACTCCAACCAACTGGATGCTGTCTTTCTTGAATATTAATATTTCTGTGATATTTTAATGTGCTCCCACCTAAATGGAAGTTAATCTCATGTCATGGCAGTATGGCTTGTTCTTGAGAAGAGCTCCTGTTGAAAAGTTGCTACCAGGAATGATCACAGAAACTCCATTCGGCTGCATGGCCATCTCATTACTTATTCTGTCCACGGAACAAGGCAGTTCAGAAGGCATATGGGGACAGGTGTCCAGATGAAGGGAGACATGCTCTGCTGTGAGCTGTGTGGCAGGGCGTGCCAAGCACAGCTGCAAGGACCTGGGAGAACTTTACAGCCTGTGATCTTCTCTTTCACTTCATCATCACTAGGGAATGTGTACAAATTGAAATCAAATGTGATTCGGATTTTACTCGAGCGGCAGTTTCTCCCAGACAATACAGAGAAAGTTTAACACTATGGCTGCTCTAAACATTATTCAAGAATGCGCACAATGTTTAAAAGAAGGAAGTTTATTTTTATTTTTCATCCCTGGCCGGGGCAGGGGGAGGAAATGAAATGGATTCAAGAGTTGTCCCACTATCT
This sequence comes from Rhinolophus sinicus, assembly GCF_057876585.1. Taxonomy (NCBI): domain Eukaryota; kingdom Metazoa; phylum Chordata; class Mammalia; order Chiroptera; family Rhinolophidae; genus Rhinolophus; species Rhinolophus sinicus. The sequence goes on from NC_142515.1 coordinate 40,516,806, forward strand.
CCGAGCTTAACACTAGTTATTTTTCCAGTAAAAAGTTATAGGGGCGTTGAAAAAAATAAACATAGGTTTAAAAGCCTCTCTTGTAGTCAGCCAGTCTATCTCTCTCTCAAAATACTATACTTGTCAATATTCAATTTTGTATCTTTCCTTTCTGGAAAATGTTATTACTCCAAGTGAACTCTCATAAGGAATCAGAATAAGTGGCATAGACCAAGTAACAAAGGTCCAACCACAGGGAGCTGGAAAGGAACTGGCCCAAATATACAAGAAATCATAGGGTTGGAAGCACTGCGCAGTGTCTTTTCCATGATACTGATATTTAATGACATCCGAGCTGCCATTGCTATGGCTGTAGTAACAAGGGAAGAAATTATTGAAATTCTGTGGACCCATAAAATATAGCAGGCTTCTGTTATCCAAAGATAATCAGTACTGAAAAAGGCTCGGGAAATCAAATGCTCTTAACATGCAGATAAAAGGGCCATAGTAAAGAATGAAAAAAGTTTGACTGAGACTTCATCTTGAAAGATAAAACTAGAAATTGTAAAAGCAAGTTTAGATGATTTAACAAAATGTAGGTTATAACTGCATTCATGTACACGTGCTCAGGATGAACAAAGACTAAACCAAATATGATTTTTGTGGAAAACAGTGAGTATAAGTTTCCAACAAAATTGTATAATAGCTTGACATCCTTCACTTGACTTTTTTATTTTTTTCACAGCAGAAGCAAGAAGATAGATTTTTGCAAAAGTATTTGAGAACCAAAAGCCTCACTTAATTTTTGTGCCATCTAATGTTCTGATTTTTAATCATTCTCATTTGAAACACCTATCGGAAACATCCTCATTTTTCCCACACTGTCTGGTCTAATGCTGCCTGAAAGCCACATTCCCACAGCTTAGCTGTGCAGTTCTCCCCCATCACTTTTCCTGACTTCATCAAATACTGTTTCATCTTTTGCAAAACTCGCAATTTTGTTCTCTAATCAATGTGTTGAGTAACCAACACCCTGAGGGAGACACTGACAAACCGGAATAGATGTCAGCATTCAATTGGAAGGAATGTTTGAGTAGGGACCAACTTTAAAAATGGTCAAGTCCTTAGTGAAGATTTGTGTTATGATGATTGCTTTCCTAAACAACCTCATGTCCACGGGGACTCAAATAATGAACAATTTGGATAACGAGGACCTACAATAAAGTTAATTCTTTTAGGCTCAAAATCTATCAAATGATAATCTATTGGTGTTCTCAGAACTTCATACAAGACTCTCAGAACTTATCAGAGGACCTACTGAACGAATTATTAGTATATATTCATTACAAAGAATATGGAAATTTTAAAGTTTGGGCATTTTTAAAGTTTATTCTGTTTGGCTTTTTTCTTTTTAATCTGTTTCAAGGAACAACAATGATGCCTTAATAAACAGGAATTAAGTGGGGTCTACCCCTTTTCAACTAGATAAAGCACTGATATATTCTGAACTTCTAAGGGCATCTCCATTTCCTTTGTAGGTTAATAAATACTGAGACTGGATCTGAACTAGCATTATGAAATAGTAGAAGACTGTGTATCACAGACATCCCCAAACATTCATATCTATGACTACTAATTATACATAGATGGAAGACTTTTAAAAAATCTCTACCTCTCACACATTTGTACTGCAGATGAGGATATATATGAATTTAAATAATCTGCACTAAATGAACTATTCATTGACCATGCTCTTAAATATCGTATTCTTAGAGGCTATGTGAACCAAGCAAACACCTGATCCAGAGAACATTATTTGCACATTATAATAACAAAATTACTTTGCAATACGGGTGTTGGTTTACCTGAGATTGTGCATTGACGTTGGCTCCATTTGTAACCAAGACTTTTACCACCTCTGCTTGCCCGGCCAACGATGCTATATGCAATGCTGTGTTTCCTTTCTGTAAAATGAAAAGCAAGACACATCAACTCTCCCATCTTTCTCTCTCTGTTTTGACAATTTACAAAATATCGAATCTCTCTGTTTTAAATTCCCCAAGGAGAACCAAGTTGACAAGTATTTCATGAGAAACAAGCCCTGATTCTTATCAAGGCCTGAATCCTCACTGAATTTGGCAAGTGGTAAAAAGCATTAAGTGTGTTATACTTACCTTGGTAGCTGCGTCCACATTGGCTTCTCGCTGCAGCAGTTCAGAAACAACTTCTACATGGCCTTCTTTGGAAGCAAGATGGAGTGCGTTCAACCCATTCTGATTAAAAGCGAAGGGAAAGCGTTACTCAGCAGGTTGAAAACACAGCAGGAAACAGTCTATGAAGATATCTGAAGATATCCCACCAGCAATCACTTGCTTACGTGCAGTGTAGGAACTTGAATTAGGAATAAAAGCACTTGAAAATTAGGTGGGCTCTTGTGATATCATTGCTTACTAAATTTTAGGAATTACTAAAAGACACATAGCTACATTTATGACACACCTCTAAGAAAGCAGAGAATAATTTGATAATTCAAGCTGATGAAATTGAATGAAAAAACTGGCAAAAAAGAGGAAGTCTTGGTAGGTAATATCTAATGAAAGATTTAAGGAATTTAAAGTCTGGATCTTTAAAATTTAAACTGAAAAATAAACAACAACAATAACCACAACTAACCTGATTGCAAATGTTGATGTCAACTCCATTTTTTATGTAGTCAAGGGCTTTTTCTAAGTGTCCAGCTCGAGCTGCTCTTAAGTAACTTGCATTGGCATCAGACTAAAATAAAAAACAAAACAAAAACATTTTGATGAAAAATTAAACTAACATCTATGTTTGTAACTACATGGCGTGTAGTCCAAACGAAAAGAAAAAAAAAGAGGAAAACATTTTAAAATTGAACTGCAGGCAACCCTGGTTTCATTGCACTTCACAGATGTTTCTTTTTTTTTTACATTGAAGGCATGAGCCACCACCAGCAAAAACGATTATGACTTGCTTTATTGCAATACTCGCTTTACTAGTGGTCTGGAACAGAATCCGCAAAATCTCCTAAAGATGCCTATAGCATATTTCCAACATGAAAATACTAATAAAAGGTCTTTGTAAAGTCACCAAGAAGAGGACAAATTTTTTAAACGTTAGTTTCAAGTATACAAAGTTACCCCTCACGCTATGTTATAACTGACTCTGAAGTGAAAGAGAGCATTTTCCATATTGTGTGGGAACCTTAAATCAATGTACAATTTCCTGCGAGTAAAGAGAAATCCTGTAACTTCCTAGCGGTTCCACTATGAAAAGCTTACTATTTTATTGTATCAGAAAGTTAACATTTCTTCCATTCTTTTGTTTCTAACTATTACAACCAATTTTGCAATTAATAGCTTCACAAATAAATTAGTGTAACGACATTAAATGTAACAGGAATCTGTGGGTAATGGTGTTCCCTTGGATTTTCCTACAGGACACAGCCATGGGTCAGAACATAGATTGCATTTGAAAAGCATTTATAAATGTCTACACAGACTATGAAGTATGCTTTCCATATATTTTCAAGCTAGCTAAGGCCACACCTGGGAGAAAATTTTATTAGAAGCATTAGCAAATAAATAAATACACATAAACTTTAAAAACAAGAACCAGGAGACCAACATGGCCGGGAGACTTGCTGCCTTCTTCAAGAATGCCTGGGCCAAGGAGCCGGTACTGGTCTCATCCTTCACCATTGAGGGCCTCACTATAATTCTACTCCTTCCTCTCCCCGCACCTACACCAAATATACCCCCATGATCAACCAGGTCACACCCTACAACTTCCAGTGTCTGTCCGAGATGATGGAAACATGCCCGACCTACCCAGCCACCCCGTTTGGAGTGGCTGAAGAAGCTATGAGCAGCTCCACTGACGGGGATGTCCCCCACAAAGGCCCCCAATAAAAATGTAAAAACAAACAAAAAAAATCCCAAAACCAAGTCTGTACTCTTTTACTGAAAATTTACACCTCTGAAGTACTGCTGAACTCTAACACCTACAAGTACACAGGTGAAACCACCTCCTATTGAAATCTTTAATATGAAAAAGAAAGCGAGAGGAAAGACTGCAAAGTTGGGCTTGCACGATTTGTAAAGGAATCTTGCTCAATGTAGAACAACACAGAAGCAGGTTTTCATGAAAGGGCAGCCAAACACATCTCACTGGTTATCAATGCAATCATGCAGAGTATGCCTTCAAAAAGGAGAGTGTTTTCTTTCAGCCATTTGGTAAATACCTCCTTCAAAGCCCCTGGTCACATGCCACCTCATCTGTAAAGACTTCCCAGACCTCCCAGACAGAGTTTAATTGCTCTGTGATCCCAAAGCATTAATTTCACAGAGCTCTCTTGGCATGCAGCACACAGCATCAGAGTTTTTGGTATACCTGCCTTTCTTCCTCCCTAACTGTAAGCCCCTCAGAATAAGCAGAGGCCAGTGATTGGGTAGGCAACCTCAAGGCCACCAAGATGCCAATCTTTGAGGAATGCTAATCATCCCTGGAAATGTCATTGAGATGAAGGAAATTCTATCTCTTAGAAGGGGCTCTGGTTCTGGGTCAATTCAGTAAGAGCTGACTTGCTCAGGACCTCAAAGGAAGGACACTGCCTCCACGGTCTCCATCCTCTCTATTTACAGCAGTTGGCCTCTGTCTGAGGGAATATTGCTTCCACTAAATCAGGGCTTTTCAACCTCGGCACTATTGGCATTACGAAGGGAGTAATTCTTTGATCAGTGGGATGGTCCCATTCCTATCAATATTTACCAGTATCCCTTGCCTCTGCCAACCAGGTACCAGGAGTATCCCATTTGTAGCAACCAAAATGTCTCCAGAATTGCCAAATTTTCCTGGGGGTGGGGGATGGATGGGGCAAAATCTTCCCAGTTGAGAACCACTACTCTAAATAAATACTAAACCAATTTATTTAAAGACTGTAGGCTTCAGTAGGCTTACATCCTCGGCCTATCTAGATTGCCACATGCCCTGACCTAGCCCAAGGCAGTGACTTTATGTATAATATTTATCTTTCTGTTTCCCCTGCAATTAGAAGCATCCCTAGTACACAGAAGGTGCCTATAAATGTTCTGTGAATGAAGGAATCAATAAATAAGTAAACTGTGTGGAAATAATTGTATTAATTAAAATAGTGTCCGGAACAATACAGGAAGCTTTATCAAGCACCACCACCACCATCACTACCACGGATATTTAAGTGGAGAAACTGCTACTGACACAAAGCTGAACACCAGAGATCATTAATTAAGCCTAGACACATCTGGGAATACATATAGGAATTGCTAAAATAAAATTGGGATGTGAGTCAAGTATGTATCCTTTCATCTGAGCTGAGGATTCAGTAAGAGGAGCACAAGAGATATAGGTTCAAATCAGACCAAAGACAAACCAAGCTTCCAGGAATGTAAAGAAAAATAAAATACAGTCTTTAAAGAGGTTCAATCTTTGAGAAGGTTAGTTTTTTTGTTTGGTTTGTAAGTTTAGTTAGAACTAAATGAGCTGTGCAAGGATGGCTCATTGTACCATAAAATATCATCTTCTTTGTCTGCTCAATGACTTATCAGTGAATTTGCCCAGAAGGGCCCTGATGCTGTTCTGAGAACAAATGACATCAGGCTGCCTGGATATTTCAACAACCACCAGAGATAACAAATGAGTTATGTATCCCAAACTCTGACTTTTGAGTACATAAAAAAACAGCAGGGAAAGAAGTTCAGAGTTGTCAGAATTCAAGGAAAGCCTCTTATTGACGCCAAATCTGAAACGGTTTGGCAATTCCATACACTATCCATTTTCCTCTCAAATTTTCTCAGAATTTTCCCACCTGAAACTCTAAAGCAAAACAAACAACTTAAACCAAATCTTCTCATTCCGTGGTTCTCCACATATTTGGAGTTGGGGTTCTTTTGAGAATAACAAAAGTTATCAACAAATACCTTTCAACAATTGCACATATATACATATATATGGTGTGTATATATATATATATACACACACACCAAATGTGTAGATGTGTATATAATTTGCACACTATTTAATGAGGCTCAGGATGGCTAAGACTGCTGCATATGGATTCAGGTTTAAAAACACCTGCTCTAATGATTAAGAATTCTCGGGTGGATGTGTTCATTATATCTATTTCAACCAATGACCTTGGAATCAAGTAATTCTCAGAGGTAGCTAATTTATTACCTGAGAACTTTAGGAGGAAGAGAAAGGACAAAAATTTATTTTCTTCACTTTCACTCTTCTCAGCCCTCTGTTACATACAGACATGCTCACCACACCAATAATCACACCACACCTAATAATCAGCCACTTTATACTTCAAAGTAGAGGGCGAAAAGGAGGGCAGAAAAGATAAAGAAAAAAAGAAGAAGAGAATGAAAGTTGCCTTGAGGAAAACCAGCAATTTAGGAAGTGAAGTTATTAGTGCCCACAGGAAAAAAATACCCAAGAAGTTCCTCCCTTTACTCCCAGCCACCTGCAAGCAATACAACCACAGCTTCCTTCCACAAACATTTGTTTAGTATCAATCATGCACTAGTTGTGCCAACACCTGGCTATATGGTTGTGAGCAAAACAGACGTTGCACATATTAAGACTCACTTGTCTTCATCTCACTGTCACTTACACTTTTCCAAATCGTGTTGCTTAAGTGGGAGGGTAAATCATGGATTCTTCACTTTTCTTTTTTTCCCCAAATTCTGCCTATGATACCCATATATTTTTTGTTTATTTCCTTAATCTTAAAACTACACATTTTGCATTGGGTTCAATATCAATGGGCTGCATCTTCTAGCTGTCATTTCATCAAATAACTAGGGGCTACTCTTACCACAGACACAGTTTGGTTTTTAGTCTTGAGCATTCTTTCAAAACAATGCCTTTTAAAAGCCACTTGCAGACGAATTATTATGGAAGGTTTTAGGTCCCAGGAGAAGCTGAGCTCTGCTATGTGGAAAGTCATATAGAGAAAGGTTTTTGCCTAAGGAGTCCATTGGCACAAAATGAATATAAGCAGATTGGTCAGCATTTTTCCCCCTGGATGTTCAAAATCTGAAATAAGAATTTAGAAAATGAAAGTGTCTTTCATCATTATTTAATATCTTATCTACTTAGTCATTTTACTAGACAGGAAAGAAATATGAGCCACGAGTGCTTTTCAAGGAAATAGCTGCAAGAATAGAGTCAAGCATTGTTATGAATTAATCTAATAACTCAGCATTTCCACCTGTACTAGAATATTGATATTATTCAGCAGAAAGCTGTGATTGGAAAGAATAAGCATTTCCTAAGCGCCCAACCTCAGTATGTAAGAACTAATACTTCAAACCTCTGACTATATGCTAAATACTCTCAGAAGGACTTATAATTTAATTATATTATTATTCACTTAATATATATTAATTGTATAAGTTCTTATATTAACTTAGTCCTTATAATAGTTCTATGAAGTATAGTGGATTGAAGAGTGTCCCCCCCCTTTAAAATTCTTGTCCATTTGGAACCTCAGAATGTGACCTTATTTGGAAATAGGATCTTTGCAGTTATCATTAGTTAAAATGAGGTTGTGCTGGGTTAGAATGGGCAGTAAAACCTATGAGACGCCCTTACAATAAGAGGAGAAGATATATAAAAACTGAATCATTCTGTTGTACACCTGAAGCTAATATAATATTATATGTCAATTATATCTAATTCAATAAAAAAGAAGAGGCACACAGACACATAAGAGAGCCCATGTAAAGATGGAGGCAGAGATTAGGCTTTTGTTGCCACAAGACAAGGATCCCTAGGAGCCACCAGAAGCTGGAAGAGGCAAGGAAGAATTCTCCCCTAGAGCCGCTGCAGGGAGTGTGGCACTGCTGACACCTTAATTTTAGACTCTGGCCTCCACAACTGTGACAGAATAAATTTCTGTTTTAAGCCACCTAGTTTGTGGTGGTTTGTTATGGCAGCACGAGGAAACTAATACAAGTATGTATGATTACTAGCTCCATTTAATAGGTGAGGAAACTGAGCTTTGGCAAGGATGAATGACTTTCCCAGGGACACACAGCTTGTGAGTGGCCAGGACATGAACCCAGGTGGCTGACTCCAGAGTTGAGGCTGTTAATCATTACTCTGAGAATGGGCTTCATAAATACTGGTCTACAGTTTATGCTCAGTAACTCTTGGCTCCTTCATTCATTCATCCTCCATCAATCAGCTCATCCATGTATCTATCCACCCAACCATCGAATTAAATATGTAGGTACTTTCAGGTATATCCTCTCTAGACCACAATTCCTTAATTGAATTCATTTCAAGGCTCAAGACCAGACTAACAGTGAATTGCCAGAAGAAATGCAGATTAGAGACTCAATGAGTAGGTAACAGAGCTCTGCTCCGTTGCTTCTAAACCTCAGGGGACAATCTGTGGGCCCCATTTATTCCTGATCTACCAATCCTCTTTCTCCTTAACTTCATCTTCCCAACTATCTGGGAACCACATAAAGGGTAAGATGATCCTTTCTGTAAGCTTCCGGTTCCTTTTCTTTGCCTAGCAACATGCTCAGGGTGTGTGTGTGTGTGTGTGTGTGTGTGTGTGTGTGTGTGTGTGTGTGTGTGTGTGTGTGTGTTTGAAAGACATCTTTCCTTTCACTTTTCTACCTAGCACTCCTTGTAAGTGATGCTCTCTATGAGTTTAGTGGACTGGTTAATAGATCTGTATCCCAGCTAGTCCACTTCCTAACAGTGTTATCTTTGGCAAGTTTCTTAACATACATGTGCCTCAGTTTTCTCAGCTGTCAAATAGGGATAAAATAATCTACTATTAGAATGAAATTAGATAATTCATGTAAGGTGATTCACAGTGTGAGTCCATAGCAAGCACTCAATAAATGATTACTATTTTATTTTTAAATTATCCTGTAAACATCAAACATTTTGAAGAACTGGTTTAGGCTCATTGCTTCTATACATCCTTAGCACTGATTCCTATTTGAGTATCTGGCCATATGGCTTCTCTTAATGGTCAATAAAGTCTCTCTGTACAAAATCACCCATGACCACTTGATGACAATCATCACATTACATTATTTAATTTTAATTCCGTCCTCTCTTAATGTTGAATCACTTGACAGCACCAATCACCTTCTCTTTCTTGAAAATCTTCCCTTTAGTTTCTTTCCCCTCTTTGTTTCCTTATTGTTTTAATCCATTACTGAAAAATGGATCTTTTCCATATTCTGACCTTACATTTCTTTACTTCCTGTGCTCATTCCCAACATGACCTCATCATTATCATGACTAAACCCACCACTCTGTATGGACATTGCGTGCATCTGTATCCCAAGACATTTCCACTTCCATGTCCCACAATTTACTCACCACCACAACAAAGATAATAAATGATTAATGACAAAATATAAAGTATGTGGTACTGAAAGTAGGTATAGAGATGTGAATAATAAATTCCCATGATTTCCTTATTTCAATTTAAAGGTCCAAAGATTGTCCGAGTTGCCCAGGAATACAACTTTGGTGTGAATCTGTGACAATTTTTTATTCTTCATTCGTTTTCTCAAACCCTCTTCCAGAAAGTTACATGTAAGTATCCTATCAACTATTCTGTCTTTGGGACTTTTATAGTTTCCATTCTCCTTTAAAAAAATATTTACCATAATGCATATCATACATACAAAAGAACACATAAAACATATATAAGCAGTTTAAAGAAAAATCCTAAAAGAAATACCCACATACCCATCAAAAAAGCTCAAGAAAGAAAGTGACAAGTAGTTTTATAGACTTCCAATGAGCCCTTCCTTGACTGGCCCTCCTGAGACATCCTCTGTTCTAGTTAATCATTCTCAGGCCTTAATAGTTTTTCCACCTGTGTATATCTCACTAAGCTAAATATTATGTCGTTTAATTTTTAGCATTCTATATAAGTGGAAACATATATTATGGATTGTTCTGTGACATGATTCTTTTGTCTAATGTGTTTCTTAGAGTTTGCCATGTTGACATATGTAATGGTAGTCAATTTATCATTGGTGCTTGCGAAAGATTTCATTATGTGATTATAACATAATCTACATATCTATTGTAGAGTGGATGAATGTATTGTTTTCAGTTTGGGTCTACTATGAACTGCGCTGCCATCAACATTCTGGCCACTAGTTTTGGTGCACACAGGCAACACTTTTTGAAGCTATATATTTAAAAATAGGATCTTAAATGCTGGATCACTGGGTATGTACTTATTCAACTTTACTGGTTAATGACAAACTTTTTTCCCAAAATGATTGTACAATTTAGACTTTCTGTGATTATTGATTGTGAGCTCATATTCCTTAGAAACTAATCTCTGGGAATTCCTTTGGCCTTGGGTTAACGTTGCCAAATTCCAAAGAGGAATTTAGGGTTGCTTTTGCCAGTTGCCTAGAGGCACTATCTACTCAAGATTATATGAAAAATGAAGGTTTTGAGTTTTTATTTTAAAACTACACCGACAAATTAGACTTCAAACTGGTATAGATATGAGGGAATCCTTGTGGTTCCAAATGCTCAGGGGAGACATTTTTCCCTTCCATCTGGTGACAAATTGAGACAGGCAAGCTTTACCTATACTCTTCTGTGTGGTGGGTTTATTTCCTGTCCAACGTTATATTGGGAGCCACACCCGTTGGGGCCCACCTGTGTGTGTGTGGGAGGGAGGTTTCTCATATTAGGCTATCCACTCCGGACATGTGTAGGCTTTGTGTCCTGTGTCTAACGCAGCCACATAAAATTGGTTCTTGTTAGAAATATGCTTGACCTTTTTTTCATTTACCTTACTATTTATTTCCCCAGTTCATTTCTTAGCCATACAATACCCAGGATCATTCTAAACACCTCCAGGAGGTTGTTGTAGTCAGCACACTTTCTGTCCCTAGCTGATTGCTCAAAAAGCATTGAACACTATTTAGGAGCTCATGAGGAGCCACTGAGGCTTCTGAGAAAATCCTGACAAGGATGATAGCTGCAATTTAGTGCATGCCTGCTATAGATCAGGGTCCTCACTAAGCATTATATTCTTGTTATTACTAGTATTCATGCATTATTATTATTTATTTCTTAAAAAATTCTATCAAGATGGGAATCTTCATTACAGATGCAAAAACTGAGTCTCATAAGTGTTAAGTGGCTAATAAGTAAGCAGGAAGGATTGAAACCCACAACCTTCTGCTAATAAGCCCAGCTCGTTTTTCAATACCCGTGTTTCTGCACACCGAGACCAAGAACACTCTGAGTAAGTAGAGTTCCACATGCCTATCTGCAGTTTCATCCCAAGTAGATCTACTTTGACATGTTTAACTATTGACATTCAATGACATGCTTCATTTATAAAAATGTTTCTGTTTTAAACCACAGCATTCAATCGACTTCTCTGGCATAGTCTCTGAGGCCCTTTAAAACCTGCCCCAAAGAAACACGTCCAGCTTGTACTAAAACATGAATACTGATATTGAAGGCAATCCAAATGGCATATTATTCCTCAAGGGCTTATGATTTCCTGATAGGTCCCATATTTTCCGGGCACTCACACTTCACCCAGGACACCCCTTTGCCAGTAATGCTCACTACCACTGCTTGCTCCCCACCCTCTACCAAGAGAGTCACCCGCTAAATCCCAGGTCCAGCGCATATGTCACTTCCTCTTTCCTATTTTCCCTGATAAACACTGGGTATGACCCCTTCTCTCTCAGCTGTTCTGATTCTTGTAATTATGTAATTTAATTTGGTATTAAACTATGAAACAGTATATAGAGAAAGAGTACTTTTATGAAAATGAAATTAAATTCTTTGGAAAGACTTATTAGGAAGAAGTTCCTAAAAATGTTGCTGCTGAATCAGATATGGATGAGATGACTGTAAAGAATGAAAAATCAGAAAAATCCAGAAAGATGCTATGTTCCGATTACTTCACAGAACACTTTAATTTTTAGCTTTCCATGAAACATACAGAAACTGGGACTCTCAGAAAAAGCATTAGTGTTATGGAAGGATGACATGAGCTCCAGTCGGCAGACCCACACTCAGAGAAAAGGCCTCATTTTCACCTGCTGCATTAGGCAAATGGATGCACACTTAGGTGGCTTATGGTAAAAATCAAATGTTTCACCAATACATATGCCTTTTTACTCCCGGCTACTAACCATTTAAAAAAAATAACAAAAGAACTGATATAAATCTTGCTATACAAAAGGCCTACTAACCATGCTTTCTACTTCTCAAGAAGACACCTAAGACTCTAAGACACCTCAAAGTTTCTTCCACTAAAAATTTCCTGACGAATTGCCTAGGTGGCCAGATTCAACAGATGACATTTCCTGGTTTCTGGCATCAGAAAATATGGACCAGGAAGAACACCAATTTTCTGATTTTCCCATATTGGGACATGTTAACTTAAATGTGAATGGTGGTACCAGTATATTTGTGCAGACATATCCAGGAAGTACATCAGTCTGTTTTCTTAAATCCATATTCTAAACGCCACTGTGAGGTGTGTTGAAAGTGAAATCACAAGTCTGGGACTTGAAGTAGTAAATAATACATGCTTCCTAAGTATAAAATAAAGACTAATCATCAAAGTGATATTACACTGTTTATTCCATCACCAGGATTAAGGGTTCATATTCAATAAAGGGTTCAATACCTAGCAGTAAAGCAGTAATGTCTACTTGGCCTCTACCGTGAGGATGCAGTCACTGCTTTCAATGATTTTATCATCTAATTGTGCAGACTGGAACCAGCATGTGGAATTAGAATTCACAGTAGCAGAACCTATGGAAGTTGAGAGAGTCCATGGAGGTTCATTGGGCAAAGCCATTTCTGCATTCAGGGTATAGCTGGACAAACAGCTAAGAGGAAGAGGGCACTTAGTGGGAAGAAGAAAGGAAAGTGGTTAGAGATGTAGAAATGGTAAGGAATGATGAATAGACAATCTCTACTGACGAGGAGAGTCCCTTGGGGGGGATAGTAAAAGAGAGGTTCATAGAAGATTTGGAATGGTAGACAAACGTGATTTAACTTTACCATAAAGATACCAGAAGACCGTGAAGGGTTTTGAGAAGTGGAAGGAATTCATTACATCTATATTTTAGGCCAATTAATTGATGGCAGGTTAGACTGTGGGAGGAAATGGAGACAAAAAAATATGCAGGTCAATGGATGTCAACCTACCATGTCAAGGATCTCCAGGGGATGATTAAAAACAACAACGAAACAGACACTCAGGCCCTACCTCCAGAGAGTCAATTGGTCATTCTGATAAATGAAGTTCAAGTGATTCTTTATGCAACTAGAAGTGAGAGCCATTGAATTAGGTTATGATAAAAATATGGCTGTATGTGACAGACAGGTTTGGGCGGATGGCAGGCAGAATGGAAAAGAAAGGAGTGCTGCAAGAAGCATTGTGAAAGTCTGCTGACAGACTCTTAACTTCACATAAGACACTATTAAATTCTCAATGCTAGGTTTTTACATTTTGGCTTTCATATTTGCCTCTCCCCCTTTTCTCATACTCTTCTATGGCACCCTTTCTAAAACAAAGTTTTACAACCAGAAATCAAAGATGTGAGGTTTTTGTTGGTAACATCAGCAGTAGTTGTTGGTGACTAAAATCTCAATCAGGTAAGGGACTTACACAGTATGGGGTCTGCTTATAAAAATCTCCAAATCTTCTAGAGCACTGATCTTTAATTATCGCTTGCAATGCCAAGTACAGTGTTGAAATATAAATGGAGCTGCTTTGCAGAGCTTCTCAAAACCCAAGACTGGTGTGTTTATTTGGAATCAAATAACTTTCAATGAAAAAAGGTCTAGTAACTTGAGAGTCCTGTTCTCCTGAGTTTAATGCTTTGAGATTTGACGTGGGGCTGTGGTCCTGCCCAAGCACGTGAGGGGAGAGCCAGCAGCAATAAATCGATTTTTTTTTTTTTTTAAACCACTAGCCTAGAGCAGAATCACTGCTTATGCCCCAGGACACATCCATTCAGATAGTGCCCATTCAAAGTTGCCAGATAATTTAGGGTAAGATATTATGTGCTGATATTTTATAGATATCTTGCACAGTGATCTAATTTCTGACCAATGTCAAAAGAATGCGACCAATTGCACAACCAAAACAACTGTGATATTCATGCAACAATCTGCCTCCTGTCAATAAAAACCTCAGATCTTTAGGAGACTGGTTTTCTCTCTCTCTCTCTCTCTCTCTTTTGTTTTTTGTCTTTTTTTTTTTTTTTTTTTTTTTTTTTTACCAAAGGGGTATTAGGTATTTATGTTAGCAAATAGGTACTTTTTAGGTACGTGTTCGGGGGTAGGTTGCAGATATTTTAAATAAAGGGGAGAGTGTGTGTGTGTGTGTTTGAAAAAACTTGAACCCTTTTAATTAGGGAAAACCTTGGCTTATTAAGATTTTATTCTTTATTTAATAGCTACCCAGTTATTGGAAATAAACCAACATTTTCCATCCATAAAGCAGTACGAATTGGAGTACAAAGGTTTGGGGGCTTAAACCAGTAAGGAAAATGCTTCTTAGGGCTCTCTGTATCTGTAACGATCACTATCAAAACCACTGCAGTCTAAGGGGCTGCCTCCACAGATTCCTTCCAACTGCTACAAGGCTGCCATTGTAAAGATTTTGCTTGGAAATAACCTCAGTTCATCCCTGAAAATGAGGTCACTGTCCCCTAACACATGTTAGGCATGGTTAGCATCTTTACACTGGGACCTTTGCCAGAAAGGTCCCTGCTGTTTGTTGCACATGACAACCCTGCCAGGGTAGCGGTGGGCACACAGTGGCCTCTCTGAAGTGTAAAGGCAAAATACACTCTCATCTTTATCTTTCAGGAGAGGGGAGTAGGAATCAGTTAAAGAAAATAAATACAGCATTGGCAGGCTTTTGTTTTTACAAAGGCAGTGTTTTTAAGAGATTTCCTTTGCCATACTGATAAAAACCCACTCTCCTCAAGTCTTCCTACTATGATCTGGTTTACATCCAAAGGAAGATCCAGAATCCAGGCTCCTTGCAGTGTCTTTTCTCGCTCAGAATTCAGACCCCTAAAAATTATCCTGCAGGCTGATTAGAAACAAAAATAAATACAGAGACGAAAGATGTTTACCGTGGAATAACAAAAAGTGCATTTGGATGTTGTTGTTGGGTGGGTGGGGTATTTCTAATATTTCTCAGCGTTAAGTTGATTCTGTTCAGCTACCAAACAGGATTTATTGGAGATTATCTGAAATTTTCTGAGAACATAAAATAAAATTTTAAAGAGCCAGTTTCAGCTGCCTCTCAAGGGGTATAAAACCATATGTATCAGACAGGAGAGCTGTGTATATCTTAATAAGATAAAGTCAATATAGTAGCCTTTTGTCCTGATTTGTACTAGCCTAGGGCAGAATTTCAAACCATTTGGACTTAAAATGTTGTAAAAGCTGTCTTCACAGTCAGTATAGAAGTTGCAAGGTGTCTTAGTGTGCTGTACACAAAGGTTCTGTCCTCACACTAGTATGGATTGGTAGAATGCTATACATGATGTTAGGAATTGATAGATTAGATGGATTTTAGATTAGATAGAATTAGACTAAATGACAAGTGAATTCTCTCTTTCCATTAAATTCTCCATGATATTGTGCAATATTCAAGTACTCTTACAGCTAATGGTAAATGATAGATTTCCCTAATGAGCAAAAATGGAAACGAGTTAATAAAAGTTCTTTTGTAGCCAGGGTACTTAACAGAACATGTGTGCAGAGGAGTAGCTCTTTATCCAAAATATTTGGGATTTGACATGGGGCTGTGGTCCTACCCAAGGACATGAGCAGCAATAAACAGATTTTTTTTTTTTAACCACTAGACTAGAGCAGAATCACTGCTTATACCCTAGAACACATTCATTCAGATAGTGCCCATTCTAAGTTGCCAGATAATTTAGAGTAAGATATTTAAAATGAAATTTAAAATGAAAACAAAACGAACCCTTACATTTTATTCTATTCAAGGACATATTAGAACACAGCAAATTTGTCTTTACTTATGTAAGAGTGAAGTTATACAAGGACAAAACTTTAAAATTTGTAAAATATTTATCTTTGGTTGTTTTGAAACATAAAGATCCAAATTAATACACCTGGAAAATAACCACAGATAAAGACAACTTTTTGGAAAAGTATGCTTCACAGGTGTACTCATTACCAGACTTGTCTGAAATCTCTGCTGTGTTTAGATATTTCTGGTTATCTCTCGGGATAAAGACCCAGAGAAATGGTAATATGTTGCTTTGAAAAACAAAACAGATCTACCTGCAGCAATCTCAGTGCTCAGAAATTCAGAACATACGACAGCCCTGGAAAATTTTTATTTTTCTCTTAACTCACAAAGATGGAATATTAATATAAGGAAGATTTAGTCCTTTTGGAAATTTTAACCATCTCCATTTTAGGAAATTATTTTCCCCATTGAGTTAAAACAAGAATTCAATCAAAGGCTGCATAAAATAGTAAGCAACTGATGTTGGTTTGTAACGTGTAAACTTTGTGGATGACAGGTTCTCCAAAACAGGTGATTGAAACTTTTTCCATTTTTTAGGCAGAAGGCAAGTGCTGAACAAAAACGAAGAACCACTGGGGTCTTATACTTTCTCATTATCTGTCATCCTTTTCTCTTCTATGTTTCATCTAGTTCATCTGTCTCAATTGTTTCCCACACGAACACTTAAAAAAATCACTGTTGCTCTCCTGAGAGCGAGGCTGCCTATAAAATCATTGATCCGTTCTCCATTGCTCACCTAAGGAAGTGGCTGTCTTAAGTGATCAGGCTTTCCCACCTCTGGAATGGTTACGCTGACATGACCTCATCATGCCTTCATTTACTATAGTCACAGCATGAGAATGGCATGCACTGGCCCTCACCTCACCTCAACAATATTTACTAAATAATCTCTAGCCCTGAATTAATGCACTGGTAAGCAAAGAGTCAATTATAGTAATAATTATTTCTTAGTCTTACTACATAGCTTGCTTTGTATTAACAACAAAAGTACGTTTCTATTTTTCTACATGCATCGTATTTTTTGCGGTGTACGGAGATCACCAAATTAGCTCTATTTATATAAATACGAAAGTGATGCAAAGAGTGGTGTGATTTTTCTTAACTAGTTAGGAAATGGCTAAACATAGAATTTCAGATTCCTGGATTTAATGTTCTTACCAGTACCTCATGGTACAAGAACAAGAATGAATTATTCTAGTGAATATAGGGGTGGATGCATATATCTTTGAAATTACTGTTTAGACATCATCGGATAAATACCCAGAAGGGGCATTGCTGGGTCATAAGGTAGTTCTATTTTTAATATTTTTAAGGAATCTCCAAACTGTCTTCCATAGTGGCTGCACTAATTTGCAATCCCATCAACAAAACACAAGGGTTCCCTTTTTTCCACATCCTCACCAACACTTGTTTGTTAATTTACTGATGATAGCCATGCTGACAGGTGTGAGGTGATACCTCATTGTGGTTTTAATTTGCATTTCCCTTATGATTAATGATGTTGAGTAACTTTTCATGTCTATTGGCCATGGGTATGTCCTCTTTGGAAAAATGTCTCTTCAGGTCCTCAACACTAATTCAAAAAGATACATGCATCCCTGTGTTCACTAAAGCATTATTTACAAAAGCCAGGATATGGAAGCAACCTAAGTGTCCATCAATAGAGAGATGGATAAAGAAGAGGTCATACATATATACTATAGAATATTACTCATCCATAAAAAATAATGAAATCTTATCATTTGCAACACATGGCTCGACCTAGAAGGTTTCATGCTAAGTGAAATAAGTCAGACAGAGAAAAACAAATAGCATGATTTCACTTATATGTGTGTCACTAAAAAACAAAATAAACAAAACGAAAACAAACTCAGATACAGAGAACAAATTGATGGTTGCCAGATAGATGGGAGGAAGTTTGGGGGAATGGATGAAAAAGGTGACAGGGATTAAGAAATACAAATTGCCAGTTATAAAAACAGTCACTATATGACTGGATGTAAAGTACACCATAGGGAATACAGTCAATAATATTGTAATAACTATATATGGTGTAAGATGGGTACTAGACTTACCAGGATGATCACTTCATAAGATATATAAATGTCTAATCACTATGTTGTATACTTGAAAGTAATATAATATTGTTTGTAAACTTTAATTGAAACATTTTTAAAAAGAATGAATTCGTCCACAATTTTACGGTTCAAATTAGTGAAACAACTTCGCTGAAGATGTTCTTGCCAGCCTCCTAGGTTGAATTGGACCTCTCCAAACTCCCTTTTCCCCAAATACTACCCATGTTGTAACTCTCCCTGCACAGTTATCCCACGTAGTCTGTGGGAACAACATCTAAACATTATGACCCACACCTCACATGAAGAGGGCCAAAAACAACACATAGCCTTATCTCTTTAGACATCAGATGAAGTTGCTCTGAGCCCCCAATGCAATAGTATTATGCAGTCAAAATTTTAGTCTGTGGGGCATCTTTGTTTATAAAACAAATACCTAGTTGTTGCATAGCTTGGCCAAACAACAACAACAAACTGCAGAGTCCCTTATAGACGCACGTTGTAATGGTAAGATGCTGCTACTTATCAGTTAGGAAATGCATAGCAATTACTTCTGGCATTATATATGGTGGATTATATAAAACATGTCAACTGGGATTTTTCCATTTATGTAGTAAGTTATGAATCAGAACAGGGATGTCAGGGCTTCATGCCTAAGGATCCTTACTATGTAGGAGGTATTGGCATGAGCCCTAAAATATTTAATCCGGGGAACTATTCACATTTTAAATATAGCAACTGAAAACAGTGACAAGCTAAAATTGGTCTAGGTACCAGGAGAAAAGAGAAAGGATTTATTTGAGGAGATGAACACTTTCCAAAAGTCTTTCTTTTCTTTTCTTTTTGAGTTCATGAAATAGCTTAGTTTTTAGTATGGATAGACTTAATACTGCAAATGTCACTATTTTTTTCCAATGCATAAATATACTTTATATGATGGGAATCAGCCAGGAAATCACAATACACTGGACTTAGCTTCCTGGTTAGATAATTTGAGGCCTGAGGTTGAAAGCCCAGAGGAATTGAAGGGTGAGGCCCATAGCAGCAGAGGGAGAGGAGGCGTCAGCTAGTGAGAGGAAGGGTTCCTGCATTTCTCATCCTAAAATGTGTGTGCCAGCTGGTGCAGCTGGAGCCTTGCTGGTAAATGAAATTATCTGCCTTTTGGGGGACTTGTGGTAAGGATGGTTTCATACTCATTCTTTTTAAAACCAATATACCAAAACGCTATTGCTCCTTCCATTTACATTTTTCATTTCTACCTGAGTCTATGATCAACAAAGAGATCTTAGGAGCCCTTGGTGAGAATGCAGCTAAATAAGTGCCTATTTGAATGAATAAAAAATATGTTTTAAAATAAGGTTAGATAGGTATATAGACTGACAGATTGATTTGTGAATCTTAAATAATCTTTAAGTGACATTTACGTTTTTCCTGGACAAGATTTATAAATAGAATACTTATCAGCTTTACACTGAATGCAATAAAATGGAAGAGAGTAAAACAGAGCAAGTAGTGCCCAGATGCATGAAGAGATGTTTTCAAAACTACAATGAAAACATGTAGTTAAGATAATGAAGGATATAATTTTTCATTACATAAAGTGAAGTATATAAGAGTAGACTTTATCCCAAAGTTTAGGTAACCATTGGAATATGTAGTTATAAGTAATTAAAACATGGTAGGTGACTTTGAAATATGTGGCTGTATTATAGTCTAACAGCTAAGACATACTACCAGGATCCTGGGAGTACAGACTCATATCTAAGAAATTGCCCTTCCTGTATAAAGATGAAGATGCTAAATCAGGGATAGCATGCCATGCATTATTTTGTAAGTGTTTGAAGATAGAAAGTAATGGATTAGTTTAGACCTATCAGCAAGTCAATATAGTCTGACAGTTTCAGAGTTCAGACTCTGGAGCCAGACTGCCTCAGTTCAAAATCTGGCCGTGCAATTTATAAACTGTGTGACCTTAGATAAGGTATTTAAACACACTGTACCTCAGTTTCCTTATTTGTAAAACGAGAATAGCAGTAAAATTTAACTTACAAGGCTGTTGATAAGATTAAGGGAGATACTATATGTAAAATGGTTAGAAATGGCCGGGCATACAGTTGTCCCTGAATAGTTCACCTTATTATCAGTCAAACATTTTTTTCACTTTTTTTTTTAAAGCTTGCTTGGCTATGTCTAGTGTCATGAGAGTCCAGTGAATACAATTGGTCAAAAAGGTGAATTCATGAATTTGACTGTTTTTAACCAATGCTTTCAGTAGCTAAGTTAAACAAGGCCAGGGAACATTTGTATTGCAATCTGTCTAGAGTAGTGGTTCTCAAAACATGTTTGTCTCAGGGTCCCTTTATACTTTTAAATATTATTGAGGATCATCGAAGAACTTCTGATTACGAGGGTTATAACTATTATTTCTTATATTAGAAGATAAAACTGAGAATTAAACACATATTTATTAATTTAAAATAACAATAACACATTACACAGTAACATTAAAAATCTCATGAAAAATAACTATTTTCCAAAACAAACAAAAATGGTCACAAGACTGGTATTATTTTATAGTTTTGCAAACCTCTTTAATTGTCTGACAGTAGAAGACAGATTCTCATATCTACTTCTACATTCAATCTGTGGCCATGTGTTGTTTTGGTTGAAACATTTGAAGGAAATCTGACCTCAAATAGATAATAGAGTTAGAAAAGGGGGAACCTCATAGGAAGTGGAATACTCTGGAAGGGTCTCGGGGAATCTCAGGGGTTCATGTTTTCAGAGTGGCTGTTCTACAACCAAGTTGTCAAAGACTTATTAGCTCATGGTACCGATGCCCACCACCTCCTAACAGAATAATTGAGGCAAGAGTCATGACTGAACTGGAAGACCAAGTCTAAATAAAGGCAGTGCTATTTTTGTAAAGTACAGACCAAGATCACGATAGTTGTTGCCTGTTTATTGCCTTTTTGCTCCCTTGATTCAGCCCTCTTCCAGATAGGATCTTTCCAACTGGCTTTGTCTATACACCCCACATACTTAAACACCACTACACTTTTCCAGTGGATAATACTGTCCTCAATGTCAACTTAATGTTCGTGGAAATGATTTGTGAGAAATGAACAACACATCCGATTGCAATTAGTGTTGTCATATCAGAAAGATAGCAGGAAAATTCTTTATCGACAACTTGTCCTTGTTTTGTAAACACAAGTATATACACAGATCCTCTATTTCGGGAAACTTCTAGACTGACAAATTTCATTTTGGTTGCAAAAGTGGAAAGTTAATTAGTAATATTTTCTGTTTAAAATATTTAAAATATTATCTCTTATTGTAAGAATAAATGGTGGCCAGAAGCCTAAACATTATTTTAAATCGAATTTATTAAATATTTTTGGCTCCTTCTCAGCTATACAAGTAATATCAAGTTTACTTTCAATTTAATTCAAATACTCTTTTGATGAGTTGCTTAAAATTATAAGAGGCTACATTCTTTAAAGATGAGGATTTGTTTAAAAATTCTAAAAAGTATTTATTGAGTGCTTAATATGTACCAGCCTCAGGGGATTAAAAGATGACTAAGACACAGGCTATGTTTAAAAACCTACAGAATTCTAAGTAAAATTTAGCTTATTGACATGTCTTTTCAAAATATAACAGAACAATCACTGGATTACAGAAACATGTCAACCAGTAATATGTCAAAATGATGCTGCGTTAGAATACAATGTAATCAAGAATTCAAGACTAAAGCTGAAGTATACCCAGACTTTACAAAGCAATTTTTAACATTATGGCCTTTTTATACTTTTTAAATTGGTCAAAGAAAAATGACATTAACTTCCTCATATCATTCTCTGGAAATGAGTATCTATCATGAATGTCTACATAGATCTTTATTTCATATAATAGTCAAAAGTGGCTCCTAAAATAAAAGAATTAAATTCTTTGTAGGTTTTTAATAAATGAGTAATTAGTAACTGTAGATATCTACCTGATATACTCTGAAATTTATTCTATAATAATACATTTATCAGAAGTTTAATTAGAAGACAGTTGGAATTTTTTTACGAGATTTTACAATATATTCTGAGGACAACAGTAAAAAGAAAATACAACAAACACTGCCTTAGGACAAAGAGTCAGCAAATATATCTTACTTTGTGACTAAAAATATTACACCTTAGCACTATAAAGAAAATGATTGTTCAAAAAGACATGATACTTAGAATTAATTCTCTTTTATCTTATTGCTTAAACTTGATTATTGTCCAAATTTATAATTAAGAAGATGTGGTATCTTTGTATTTTCACATAGAAGCAAACAAAGTTAATTGATAAGTAAATATCATACTACATAACTAAAAATTCCCATTTCAAAACAAGAAACTATAGTTAGTATCAACAGGAAAGACAGGTTTAGTGATTCCTTTTTTGATCTTGACTATAAATTTTCCTACTTGCCCTTAACTTCCCAAAGTGAAAATAATAAAACTAGGGATTCTCCCATTAATTAAATATGCATTTATTAATTGATTATTAAAAATCAGACATACAAAATAGAACAGAGTTGGAAGTAGAAAATGAAATAATACTAAGAATTTCTATTTGGTATTATAGAGTACCTTTGTAAGATTTAAAAATAATTCCCAGCTATTGAAAGATCTTATCATTAGCTGCCTCTAAATGCACATTACAATTGTATTAAATTTGAGCTTTGCTCAACATTACAGTCTAGCTTCTTTTTTTTTTTTTCATGAGCACTATTTCAAGTTCAAGAGTTAATTTTTCATCAATCATTTATGGCAAAACTAGTTCTTCCATAAACACTCAATTATTAACAACCCATGAGAGTTTCTAAAATTGGCAAAGGTACACACACACATTTACCTTTCTAGAAGGTTTGTGCTGCAAATATTTCTCAATAACAATTTGCATAATCACTGAAAGTTTCTCTTCCAAAACACAGACTAAGCGAACCTACAGAAAATCTCTAAACAAAACTATAGAAACCACAAGCCAAACAGAAGTAGCAGGAGGTATTAATGATCATTGTGAAAATGAAATTATCTACAATACCCTCTTTGCAAGGATTTTATCCATAATTCAGCTCATGCAGATAGACTGCTCAGTGTTCCATTCAAATTAGAGATGAAACCAGGAGATGAATAATTCTTATTCGTTGTCCAACTAAACCCAGTCCAGCAATAGAATACGCTACTCTATTGTGATGGGACTTCTGTGTGATCTGTGTCGGGTCAGTGCCCTTCCAGAGTCACTGCTTAGGGCAGGATAATTTCAAATTCAGTCTGTCATTTTATTACACATTTTTTAAACAGCATGCCCACAAAAACAGAAAATGCTGCACATATGGGCTGATTCAAATGCTTTCACCATTTAGTTGATGTATTCTGACATGAGGCAGAAACAAGATGATTTGCTTTTATTTGAAATTTTCTTTCAGATCTCAGGTCTTTTTTTTTTTTTTTTAAATAACTCATTAATTCATAAAAGGCCAAAGCTTGTCAGGTACATTCTTTAAGATTTGTTGTTTTTGCATTTGTCTCAAAACTTCCTAGCAATTAGTTTTCTCAAAGCCAAATCTCACTAGGTAATCAGCAAATGTTATTATGATTATATGTAAAGTTTTCAATCCCACAATTAATGGAACAGAATGGACATTCAAAATTCAACCTTCGGGACAGCTCACAGATTTGATAGTCAGTCAATTATTTTTAGAGTGACATAACATGATTTTTAGGACTCATCTGCCAATATGCTTATGTTACCAGTATGTTAATCACAATTAATGCTTGGGATTCATGAATAATACTTATATCTTTATTATGAATCTCAAAGTTTATCTTTCTCTGAGGCACACAGAATGTTTGCAAAGTTTTACTCAGATTAAAATCTCATAAATATCTCCTCTGGAATATAGCAACATTACATAAAGGTCATAAAAAACATTCTTTGCTAAAAGATTAATCTATCTCTAAGAATACAAAGATTAAAACTGAATCCATTGAAAATAAGTCCAAAAATTTGAGAGTTCTCCAAATTGCTTTTTGTAACACTACAAAATGAAATTTTTCTCAAAACCATTAGCATGCCTGCCTACCTGATGTTAAAACTAGCACCAGTGTCCCCATTTTTATGGTCTCCTTCTAGTCATTATGACAATTTTCACTTACAAAATGTTCATTTTATGCTCAAGATTTAATACACTGTGTCAACAAATACTATTCGTAGTATATATGTTCTCATAGTTAGATAAACTAGTTAGATAAACTGAAAAGACACAGAAACAAGAGATCACAAGAAATCTTGAACTATGACATAATGTAAATAGCATTCTATGAAGCATTCAGAATCAAATACTTCAAAATTTTATAAACATAAAGCAAATATTTACTCCCTTTTCCTTTAATGTGGCATCCCTTAAGGGGAAAATGGCTTACTATGCTAATTCTTTAAAATTATTAAAGAAGATGACATATTTATATGTATGTGTGATTCTATTAAAACAGAAATAAAATTACATTTTCCAACCTTTAATTACATCCTCCATCTACCATTTATATGAGTTTTCAAAACAACTTTTTAACTTTATGGTGTTTTCTCCCCCAATTGTAAAATTCCAAATACCCCCTTGTAATTAACCAGAGAAAGCTGAGTATTAAAGCCCACAGATTTCTCAGCAGAAAAGTGGGAATACTTAATTAAACCTTCGTAAATTCTTGGGTCCACTAGGCCCTCCTGCACCCCGAATTGCCCACCATCTCTTTGCATTTCATTAAGCATCCTCTTAAGACAGGCCTGAGGTGAGCACACCCCAAATGACACCACAGGCAAAACGTACCTAGAATCCAGATCCGAGCAAAACAGAAAGAAAGGACAGCCCATTGTCCCCCAAACACTAAACTCAGGGGATTCATGGTGCAGACAGGCTAGCTTCCTTCCTATCCGGCAACAAGCAATTTTTTAAAAGGTATAACCACCCATGCCAAATCAGCACTTCTTTAAGGAAAATGCATTTCATTCCGAAACTGTAAATGCTTACTTGTTCTGGGAAGCTCTCTCCCTCTTCCACTGCCATTCTGTGTGGCCAAGTAGGAAACCTGATAACTCAATTAGTTAACACTTTGGACTGAGCACTGAGTCTAAAAATATCCGCCTTGGGAAATGTAAAGGTTTTCCCTGCCTCCTAGTAAAGAGGTAAAAGACGGTCAGAATTTTCTTAACTTTTTAAATGGGACGTGGGTGGGGGCAGAGAGGAAAATAGAAGGTGCCTTCCAAATAATGGGGCACCTCCCAGAATTCCCCACTGACTTACCATATTTGTGGCCTCCAGTGGAGCTCTGTGTATTTAGTCATGATATGGGGAATACCGAAAATAGCAGGGCAATCAGCTGGAAGTGTACTCTGGCTGCTGGGAATCACTCACGAAGCCAGCTTTTGTCATTCTGCTTATCAGCACTTTCCTCTGTATGCAGGCTACTCTGACATTCCTTGGAAAGACAATACTACCATTTTCTCATCTGTCTCTGGAATCCAGTCAGGCCTGCCCTTTACTACTGGGCTTTTTAAAGTGAATTTCTTGCGCTCCATTAGCTTTACTATTGAATGTACATATGGGTTCACACACACTCAGTGAAAGCACACTGTACTGCCAAGGAGAGTTATCTTACAAACCTAATCTCCTTCTATCTGAGCGCAAATACACTTGATCTTTTTAAGAATACTGCACGCTACAAAGCTCATGTGTAACACCAGGGAAAAAAAGAAAGAAAAACTCATTAAACGCTTCTGGTTAATCAATTAATTAATTAAACTAATTGAATTCAGTTTTTCACATTTGGGGACACATAATAGGCAACTTTTTACTAGTCTCATATTTGATATCAGAAGTCAAAGCCCTGAAAAACCCATCATCATTAGAACTTGTATTTATGTTTTCTTTAGAAGAGTGCTGATTAATCAGTAGCTCCCTCAGTCCTGCAAGGCTTTAAAGAAAGTGTCTGTGGGACTGAATTCAACTTTCGGAAGCCAGTATGTGAGTCCAATTGTTCAACACACATTTACAGAGAGCCTACCACATGTCTACTCTTCCAGGTGCTGGGGTGGGGTGGGCAGAGAAAGACAATGAACAAAATAGAGAAAATCCCTCCTTGATGAAGTTTATATACCATCAGGGTGGGACAGAAAGGCTATAAGCTATAAACATAATGAATAAGTTATTACATCCAATTGACAGGATAAATGCTATAGGGAAAACAGTAAGAAAGTATGTGTTTAAGGAGGGAGTGGCTATCCTTAATATTAATAATAATGATAAAATAATAACATACAAGGTATGATTCTACATTAACAATATGTATGTTGAACCAAATGAAACTGATGGTTTTATAGGTCAAATCTGCATGGACACTAGTAATTTTATAGGGTTCAATCTAATAATACATAATCATAGCCAATATTATTATTATTAAATAGTTATAGAGTACTCTGCATACAAGGCTCTATATTCATTTCTTACATATGTTCTTTTAGGCATAGCTATGTTGTGAAGCAATCTTTTTTTTTTTTTTTAACTTGTATTTATTTTAAGTGTGTTTTTCCAGGACCCATCAGCTCCAAGTCAAGTAGCTGTTTCAATCTAGTTGTGGAGGGTGCAGCTCACTGTGGCCCATGTGGGGCTCGAACTGGCAACCTTGTTGTGAAGAGCACCGCACTCTAACCAACTGAGCTAACTGGCCGCCCCTGTGAAGCAATCTTTATCTGTACATTTTAAAATTTATTTTTATTATTTTATTACTATTATTATTATTTTCAGTTACAGTTGACATTCAATATTATTTTATATTAGTTTCAGGTCTACATCATGGTGGTTAGACATTTATATAATTTATGTAGTGATTCCCCCATTAGACTAGTATCCACCTGGCACTATGCATAGTTGTTGCAATGTTGACCAATTCCCTGTGCTGTACTTTATATCCCCATGACTATTTTGTAACTACCAACTGTATTTCTTAATCTCTTCACCTTTTTCAGCCAGCTCCCCAACCCCCATCTGTTCTGGCAACCATCAGTTTGGTCTCTGTATCTATGAGTCTGTTTCTGTTTTGTTCATTTATTTTGTTCTTTTTGTTCTTATCTGTACATTTGTGGATAGAAACTAAAGTTCAGAAAGGTTAAGTAACTTGCAAAGGTCACTGGCTAGTAAGTAACCAGGATTTCAATCTAATTCTGTATGATTCTAGAGGGGAGGTCACACATTGGCAGCAAACAACAAATACATGTTTCTTGGCCCTCATTGTGTTTAAAAAAATATTTTTAGTTGCCAACTCTTAAAAATGGGAAGATTTCACATCAAAATCTAGAGTTATTGTTTAAAAAAGAAAAATATCTCAAGGATCTGGCAACTCTGAGCCCGTGTTTCTATGGGGCCACAGTCTCCTGGTGTTCAGTGATGGCTTCCTACCTTGGCCTCCAGGACTCCCTACTGCCTTACCATGGTCTACTTCTCTCCTTGACATTAGGTACCTGGCTGCCCAGAAACATTTAAATTTAGTCCTCTGCTCTAAAAGCCTGTGCTTCTGACCACAGCACTAGTGACTACCAAGGGAGTATGACACCCCAGGAAGACATATGACACCCAAAAGGGGTGTGACACTCTTGGAGGGGTTGGTCATGGGTCTGCAATGTCTGGGGAGTGTGTTCACTATCAACTGTACATCTTCTTCCTTCCTTCCCACACTCATTCATTTATACAGTCACCACATATGGGGTGAGCACCTAGTAGGCGTTGGAAACAGTGCTTTGGCAGGAAAGACCAGGAAAACCATCACCTTGTTCACTCCGGGCCTGTTTCTGGACTAACACACAGTGAGGCAGAACCAGAGTTATCTCTGGAACATAGGAAGTCTGATGCGCCTGCTGCATCTGGGGGCAGAGTCAGACAAGGGGAAAGGTCCCGTCAGCTGATGCTCTGGAGAAGATGAGGCTAGCATAAGAAATCCTCACAATCCCTAAGCTGGATGTTGGCCAATTGAGGGCAATTTATTTTTCCATCAAACCCTAGGTTTCATCCCCAAGCCCAGCTCTTTCCTTTGGACCTGCAGACTTCCTGCCAATGGCACTTGCCATGTTTCTTGTCCTCTTCAAAGCAGTCCTTTATGTCTGTATTAACCACACCTGGTTAATCAGAATGCCGGGGGTCTGGGAGTCCAGGCCTGTAGATCTATCACTCAGATTCTACAGGCAGTCCCTCGTGGCAGCAAAGGAAATCAGAGAGCAAAGATGTCCGGCTCCAGGCAGGGCATCAAAGGTCCTATCCACCCAGGTCCCCCCCCTCCACCCCCGCCCCCCAAAAACTCGCATCGGTGTTTAAGCATGCTCACTGGCAAGGCATTTTTCCTCACATCTAATTTAGACCTCTCCCACTAATTTTTTAATCTTGTCTTCGGTGAGAAGGCAGAAGAGTTGGTTATCATCTTCCAAATATTCAAACTGTGCCTGAGTGATCCCCATCTCCAGCTTTCTCTTCCCTACTGATTCACCCTTTCTATGGGGCTCTTCAGAGAAAAGCACTCTGTAATTATACTAAATCAGAAGAGAAATAATTCCCATAATTGTGTCTTTCAACCTACCCTCTGGCCAGGACAGTTTGTGTCCCAAACTATGGGTGCTCATCTCACAGATACCGCAGCTGCAAAAGGAGAAGCAGGGACAGAAGCTAATACCCCTATACGGTAAGTACAGGCCGATGTGGGAGGCTGGTGCAGCCTGAACTGGGAGTCTAGTGGGTCCACTGAAAAACTAACTGCTCCATAGTAGAATGTGATGTTACATGTCCTACCTCATTTCAGAAGAAAAGTGTACCCCACCTCTAGGAAACCCAATATTGAAAAATATACGTATTATCACACACAAGATAAACAGTAGAGTAAAACGCAGAATCTCAGAGCTCATTTCATGAAAGCCCGTCATTTTCAGGATGAAGAAATGGAAGCCTGGAGTGGTTCCATGATGGTAGATTGTGAATCATGAGATTGCCGTGCCTAGAAATCACAATATTCCTTTAACAAGCATAAAGATTTAGGGTACTTGCACAGTGACTTAATGTACAAAATGATATTCAACTTGGGATTTTTCAACGTACAACAATACTGCTCAGCGAAGGAGAGCAATGCTCATGAAAAATGATGGTTTGAGCGTCCCTTCCGGTATTTACTATTTGGCGGCTCAGACTAAGGAACAGAAACTTGCACCAGGCTGTGTGGAAGAGCCACTGGCTCAAAGCAGAGCATGATAATACTTTTCTGGATGGATGTTTAAAATACAGAGCACCTTAGAAGTTATGACCTTTCCCATCAACCCAAGTTTCTGACTAGGAACCAAGACCCAGCGTCTGCTCATGTGAAGCCACCCCGAATCATGAGCCATCCAGTTGGGTGTGGTCAAGAAAGTTATCTTTGAGAGCTGAGGATGAGGTCTGGGTGGTGTGCGGGCTGGTGCCGCCCTCCCAACATGCTGCTCACTGTGTGTGTGTGAGATCTTTCTCTCACTCCATCTGCTCTGCCTACAGGCTCTGAGTACTCTGTGCTGCGTTTCGTGTCACCAACCCTTAACCAAGAGCTCCACACAGTAGGTGCCCAACAGATGTTTCAGGAAGGTGGGAGGAGGCAGTGAAGACCACAGGAGAGGCTGGTAGCATCTGCATAGTCAATGTATTTCAGAGATAATTCTCAATGTCAGAAATCATTTCAAGCAAGAGGATGTTTGTGCCAGAAATTCCACTACTTCACAAATCCTTTCAAGACCCAGTAGACAAATGGTTGAAAAGCTGCCCCACTCCCATACTGTTCATCCTGAAAATGGGCCTCCTACATGCCAACTTCTTAATTGTGATGGTTTGGCTTGTCTTGAGATGTCACTAATATCTAGATCCGGGATGTTCACACCATGACCTTAGGTCCCAAACTGACTCGTTCCCTGTTTTTGGAAAGCCCGTGTACTAAAACTAGCTTTTACATTTTTTAATGGCTGACATAAATAACATAATAATATTCCATGACACGTGAAAATAATATGCAATTCAAATTCCAGTGTTCACAAATAAAGTTTGGTTGGAATGTGCCAACAAAACCTAAAATACTTACTATCCTCCCCTTTTAGGAGAAAGCTTGCTAACCCCTGATCCAGAGCCAGGAATCTGGAGGTTGTGTCCCTGTGAGGCATTTTTGCAAAAGGCAGTGGAGTATCCTGTGTACTTAGTATGCTGTCTGATCTCTGAGATTGAAAAATGGCAGAAACCTGACAAAACCCCAGGAGGATGCATTTACCCATTTGCTTTAGATGACACAAAACATCACTCTTTTCATGTGATAGTTTATGGTATTAATATACTCACTACCCTGCCTTTGGGTGTCACACAGAGAATACTGAGTACGAGGACCCGAACTGTGTATATAATTCTCGGCTCAGTATTTGGCATAAACATAAAATGTTTTTTAAAAAGGAAAAAACAATGACAGCATTTACATCACTGATGTGACTCCTGAAACCTTGTAGTAACAAAGTGTGCTCTCTCTTTTCCTTGTTTTCCCCCTTCTTTCAAGCTGAGACCATGACATACGCATTATTCACAGGAACACATGGAAAAACCAGCTCATGGAGCTTTTAAGAGGGCAAATGATCTAATCTACAAGGGAGCTTTGAAACAGTCAAGTAATCTGGATTGGCTGTTTTCAATATTTTCCATATCTTCATCGGGGCATATTCTCCCTTCTTTATCAGCAGAGAAATGGACAAGATAAAGGATAAAAGAACAGTTGAGAGACCCAGATTGGACAGGAGACCCTTGACGATGAAGGGAACCTGGTTTTGGATGGCCCCATGCGGCCAGGAACTTGATGTGGTGAGGGTGGAAAGGAGACAAACTGGTCAGGGAAGTGATTCCACCTCCCTTTTCTCTCCGTTCCCAGGACCTCAAGCCTCCACCATCCAAAATCCAGTGATATCCTATGTAGGCGAGTATACAACACAACAGCTACCTCGGGGTCACATTTAGTAAAACAAGTAATTCTACGGTGGGAACGACCAACTCACTGAACCCTGAAGAGGCTTCCTTTATCCCCAACAGAAAGTAGCTACAAATTCCTCTTAAGCGGAATGTCTGGGAGACCTTTTTCCTTGAGGTGCTGCTCTTCTCACTGACTCCACAGCCTCCCACACTCCTCCGCACATACCCCTAACACCCCAAGCCCTGCTACCACACCCCCTCAAAATCTTGTATTCCAGGACAAATGGAATAAATAAACTCAACATACCCTCCCTTCCTCCTTCCTTCCTTCTGCAATTGGCTCTATATACAGTGAGGCCAGTAGAATAAAGATTCTATGTAAAGACACAAGAAAGCAAATGATGTGTGGTAACATACAGTCTTCAACACTTCATATACATGCGTTCTCAATACCTGCACACTTTATAGCTAACAGATTATAAAAGGTGCTCTACAGTAATGAGGAAAACACACTGATTTTTATGTATTTTTATTTTTATGTATATCACATTAAGGAAGCCAAGTGATTTCTGGACTACCAAAGCCGTGTTCAGTATGGCCTGAAGAAACTTGATGGTGAGATATTTCTGCATTATTTCATATACTCTTGAGTATATAAACATGCAGCATGCAAAATATAGAACTTATTATGAAATGATCATTTCCTCCTCCTCCTTTTCACTAGGGCTCTGCTGAATGTATATATTCTTAGCTAGATGAAATTGACTATGATTCTGCTGTTATGTATAATCAGGGCTTGAGATTTTGTAAATGCAATGAACTCTGGGGGTTCTGAATGGCCTAAGAACAACACTTTTAAAGATGATGAGCTTACAGTTGTGCATTGTAGACATTGCCACGTTACTCCAGGGCAATAACGTTACTCCAGGGATGTCTATACACATTTCCGAGAAATTAGAAGGCGAGGATAACTCACATAGGTAGTCTCTGCATTTTGAACCCCAACATGCTCTGCTTAACACTTGTGAGTAAAGAAAAAACACTTGCAGAAATATACCAACCCTTTCAAAATTCTCTATTTAAACCATCAGAAAGGAAGAAACCAAAGAAAGAGAAGAATAGGACTTAGGTTTGAAAAATCAATCACCCCAAAATCTAGCATTTAGCAGTTTCCTAAATTGTACTAATCAGGCAGAAATCAGTTTACTCCATTTCTTTAAAAATCTTATGACATAGAGTTAAAATGTGTGCGTGTACTCTCTCTCTCTCTCTCTCTCTCTCTCTCTCTCTCTCTCTCTCTCTCTCTCTCCACTCGTATATTATATGATCTAGGTTTCCAGGAATCTTCTAATGGTTATTCAACTCTAATTGCAATGCTCTCATTCTGGGTCTGACTTATGGATGACAGATTTTCATCCACAAATGAAAAGAAGATCCTTTTTCCAGGCACTGATTTTGTAACACACACACACACACACACACACACACACACACACACACTCGTATGTTATATGAGACATGTTAAACGGATAATTCTTTAAAGAAAACTGATTGTTTTTCATGAGTGGAAAACACTATTAATCCAGAAAATTATACATTGGAAGAAATTATGCATGATTTGGATACATTAGGAAAAAAAGTAAATCCTAGTTTAATCTGAGGAATTAAAAATGCATTTATCAACAAAAGTTCAGGAGACAGAAAGAGAACAATGTAATAAATCAAAGTGACTAAGTTATTGAGAAGCAACTCTCGATTCTGGAGCCCTGATGTCTATGCCAGACAGACCTGCAATTTGATTGCTGTCACGTTGAACCCCAGATTCTAACACAAGTTAACCCCAATGTCTCAAATGTGTAGAAATAATAAAATTATTGAAGCCATCGCCTTTCCACTGAAAGTATTTTTTTTCTCCCCAGAAATTCAAAAAGGGGGTATAACTAAAAATCTTCACCCATCATTTCTGTCTGCAATGTCCTTTTCCTCAACTCTGCAACTGGAAAGGTCAAGTGGAGCAAGTCACATGATGATCTGCTGCTCTGCAGAAAGGACTGGCATATGTCATGTGTTTTGTTCTAAGGGGTGAGAACACTTAATGACTCTGGCCGGCATTCCAACCATCTTTAATCTCTCTCAGGCCCACAGAGGATGAAGGGGGGCTGGGAAGTCGTGATGAGAAAAAGAACTCCTCTCATCAAAGTGCCAGACTTAGTGGAGAAGGGCCATCTTGTGGTGGTGGCCGTTTCATTGCAAAGACTGTGGAAATATCCCTGCTTCTTTATCTCCTAACCCAGATGGAGGAGGTCTGTTGGCTACGGGCTCAAAAGGAACATGCCATTAAAAGAGCACATGGATGAACGAAGAAGAAAGGGAAGATCGTATGAACTCACATGGGGACTGCTGAAATAGCAGCTGGACAAGAACGCATTCCTCAAACCTCCGAGGCAATTAGAGGCGGCCCGTTCTGAAGACTCCTGTCAAACCACACTGAAATGTAGCTCTACTTTGCCACACAAATGATATGTGAGTTCCTTATAATCAGTCAATTAACTAAATATGAACTAGCAACTAGGTGCTAGAAGAGACCAAAAAAATAGATTAGTCTTATTCCCTTCTTTAAGGAAATTATACTCTAGCTGGGGGGAAAGAAAACTTATTGCATAAAGTAATTGAAAAAAAAAAATCTAAACCTAATCAAATTCTCTGACATCACCTATTACCTCTGCCCTCTCTTCCCAATCTATGCTCTGGCCACACAGCCTTCTTTTATATCCGTCCGAGTGCTAATTGTACTCTTGCCCCAGAGCCTTTACACTTGCTATTTCCTCTGCCTAGACCTTCCGTGCCTGGTTTCTTCTTATCAATCAGGTCAAAGAATAAGTAACATTTCCTCAGATGGGCCTTTCCTAGCCACTCAACCTAAAGTAGGCCCGAGATAACTACCCTGTCACTATTATTTTCTAAGTAGCACTATTTGTTACATTTTTTACTTACTAGAGTTTGTTTCTTCTTTTCCTTCCAAACCTTCATAGCATTTTAGTTTGTAAAAGCAGAACCTTGTCTTTCTTGTTCACTAATAGAACAAGAGCAGGAATATAGCAGATGCTCAATAAACACCTTTAAATGAATGAGAACAACCAGGGTTTAGAGTTTGTGGGCAGGAATGAAAGGGGACAGGTTTACGCTGCCTTTTGAGGATACTTCACATTGCTAAAGGAAGATGAGCATATCCTAGGCTGAGCAAAGTGAGTTCTGGACGATCCTCCAGGGGGACAACCTCAGGGAAGGGGGAGAGGAAAGCCAACAACTACTGAGCCCTTATTCTAGCGCTCAGCATGGGCCTGCGTGCCCTGCATCTCCGAGTTGTAAAGATCAAATCTCTTTATCCTCATAAAGAAGGCTCAAGGATGGTACCTGGCACAGGACCTGGCCCAGAACAAGCCCTCAGTAAATGTCTGTTGAATGCTGGAAGTGTCTACTCCCTACTGATATATTTACTAATGGTCCAAAAGGCAGGAATGTGGATGGTCTGTTCCACACTAAAGGGGAACTCCGTAGACGAGGTGGACACAGTCCCACTGACCTCATCATTCCACAGAGTTCATCTGTGGTCTCCAAAAGGCGAAAACTGAATCTTAGGCCTGGACGGGACCTCACAAACCATAGGACCCCAATAACAGGTATGTTTCCCGGTAACAAACCTGTACAGGAAAAATGACTTGTCCAAAGTCACACTGCTCATGAGTTGCACATCTTCCTTCATGACAACCCTCATTAAGGGTTCAACAAAGAGATTTCACATAGAAAGCCAGGTATCTACCTCTTCTTAAAAAACCAGATGCTTTGGCAAAACCAGCCCTTCATTTCCACATGGCAACAACCAGCTGTAGTTGAGCCAAAGCTGTTTCCTCTAGTCCCCCAGCCTGGCCTTGGTAGACAGTGGACTTTTCAGCTCCATGATTGGGAGTTACCAACGAGGCCCACCTGAGAGCACCTGGATGCTCTCCAGGGTGTAGAACAGACAGGGTGGGGTTGTGTAGAGAAGACAGCCTCGGCAGCGGTGATCTCCAGGGGTAGGTGTCGTACTCCCTTTGGACCACTTTCACTTAGCACAATACCTGAAATGCGGTCATTGAACTCACCAAAACAGAACTGAGTGCGCCCAGTTTGGAAATGGCACTCACTGCCAGGGCCGTGGGGATGACATAAGCCGTGGCGTTGTCAGAGTCACCACTACTGCTGGAGAAATATGCTCAAGAGATTTTGGAGCTTCAGTGACAGGAAGCCAGTGACTTGTGAGTAATGTGTGAATCATAGGAAAAGGAATATGCATATTTCTGTGTAGCAACCATATGAATATAATACCCTAAGTCATAGTCAGGGCTGAAAAAAAATGAGCCTCACTTGACTCAGGTAGATAACATTTTGTGCAGAGAGTAGGGAAAAGTGCTGAGTTTACTTTAGCATTAGTTATCTTTACAGCAGGCAAGGGTAAGCTAGAATATATAGGTTTTCTCTTGCTGTCCAATGCTTATTTTATTTTTGTCTATCCTCTGGAGCCATTCATATCCTCTCGAACTCCTTTAACCATCAATCTCTTGATTTTCTTGCCTCTTCAGTTGGTCTTTCTTTGACATCGGCTCTACCCCTATAGCTCAGCAACTCCCTAAAACATTCCTTCCTGTAGTTTCAAACCATGCTCATTATCATAACACATTTAATATTTACAGAAATGTTTCTGCAAAAAGAAAAATTCTCAGATAAAACCTATGAATAAATAGTACAACAGATGACATTGAACAAAGTTCATAAATCACCTCTAATTGATCCCAGCAGATGTTACCTTGTCAGCGACGTCCATCCTAAATGTTTTTGCTAAAAAATAGCACCTCCAACCCACCTCACCCAGCACCCTAGCTCCTGACTCTGTTTTACTTTTCTTACTGGCTCTTATCTCTGTGTGAATTGTCTGTCTCCCTGCGAGACTGCAGGCTCCTCCAGGATAAGAATCTGCCTGTTGTTGACTGCAGTATCCCGCAGATGGAGAACACTGCCTGCTATTCAGTAAATCATGTTTGAGTAACTGAATAAGTAACAAGTACTTTGATGGAGATTCTGATTAGGGTACTTTGAGAGAATCAAGTGCAAAAGCCAAAGTTTTCAAATTAAAAGGCTTTCATCAAAGAATATCTAGTTAATGTGGTCAATAAAGACAGAGATATGTAATGCTAGTGGTATTAATTGCACACTTTATGATATATTCCAGGCACTGACCTAAGTCCCGTGCATTTATTTTCCCAGTTAATTTGTGTAACACTGTAAGAAGGCAGTGTTGTTCATTCTAGAAGTGAACTGTGCAAGATCTCTTTACTACTGTGCTCTTCTGGAGAGTATCTGCAGAGCACTAACACCAACAAGAGTTAACCATATTACCCTTAAAATAGCAATTTTTCAATTGTGTTATGTAAAGAGCGCCAGGTCTGCACCAGGCAAGAAGTGCAAATGAGGGCACAGTCCTGGGAATATGGGAATATGCGTCTTATGAGTAACATATGACTCACCGGAAAAGGAATAGGCACATTTCTGTGGAACCGTCACATGAATATAAAACTGCAAAAGCATAACCAGGACTGAAAACATGAGCCTCACTTTCCGTGGGTGAATAGCATTTCATGTAGGAAGTATGGGCCTTGCTAACTGAAGGTACAGGTTGCATCAGAAGGGGGCAGGGCCCTCCTGGCTCAAACTGATAGATGGGTCTTTGAATATTTCAAGGAAAGTTGTGAACCTGGATGTTTTTAAGAGCAATTCTCTCTTTTTTTTTTTTTTTTTTTTTTTAATATATTGGCAATTAACTTAAAAACTAGAAGTACACTATGAAAGACAGATCTGAAAGGACTATGTGTGTTCCAGATCTGAGGGCCATGTCAAAAAACTACATGATTTCAAATCTAAAGGTAAAACTCTTCTGCTAGCGTTGATTTCCAAATCACACTTATAGAAACCTAATGGAAATGATGATATGATTCACTTACTAATGGTAACTTACATGAACCACAGAATTTTCTAGCTTACAAAGCCCATTATCCATTCTTTCCTTGTTTCCTAGCATGGCCTAGCATTACACAGGATGATGGGGCCTAGGGAAGTATGCAGAAGAGTTTCCAACAGTAACAAGCATTGGGGCCAAGGAAGAGGAGATACGACATTGGTGCAGGAAGCTAAGCAGTGTCTATGAGTTCTTTCAAACAGAATTGAACTCCCAACTTAGTATTGTTTTTATAATATTTCCTAGAACATTACATTTTTATTTAAATCCTTCATGAAAAGTATGTTTTTTTTCATCTGTGTAATTTTCACTAGGGTGTACAAAAGAAATACACTAGCAGATTGCTTATTTGAATTCAACGACCTTTCCAAGAACCCAAGAATTCTGGCACTGAAAACTCCAGTTGGAGTCCATTAAGATTGCAATAATTCAAATACATATTGATTAAGAAGTAAAAATAGGTTCCAAAATCACTGTGATTTTGCCAAAACCACTGACAGAAATGAGTCATTTGTAGAAATACTAATAATTAAAATGGAAATGACCTGGGAGTTATCTAATCTATCCACCTGTCACTGTGAAGCGAATGTTTGGAACAATTTGGAGATTTAGTTCCACTTATTTAATTTGTTCCAGGGGATTTGGGAAAGTTCTAAAATATAAATAATATACTGTTTTCGCCTCTACTTCCCTTTTAATCTCAGCAATCCATGTGGTTTTATGGAGCTGGTCCCATTTACCACCATTCTCTACCTAACTAGCATGTTAAGCATTTCAGGTGTTCTGGAGATGTTTCACCAGTGGCTATTACGAGAAAGAAGGTGATAACTGAGAATATTCCAATGGTTATATTTCAGGAGTGTTTGAAGTCTCCCTCGATTTCACTCCACATACCGAGGGAGGCTAATTCTGATGGAAATGTTGGAGAAAAGCTTTTGATTTACTCCAGTTAGCAGAGCAGATAGGATTTCCAGAGATCCAGGACTCTCTCAGCATTAAAAGACTGTTGACACCAACGTCCCCATGCCACAACTCTTATGGAAATAACAGGGAGGACTTGAGAATTCCCTGAGCTTGGGGAGCTATGAGGACATATTTAGGAACCCATGAATTATTCTAAGCTGCCATCAAGGCAGGCTTTGGGGCAGGCTGGTATTTCACCCTGTAAAAATTGTTAATCGTGAGGAAGCCGAAACAGAACAAGAAAGATAGGTAAGTTTATCCCTTAGCAAACTAGATGTGTTCTCATGAAAATGTAGTGGCAGCAGGTGTCATGGATCAGAGAGTGGGTTCTAAGGGCTGACATCTGGGTTTAAAATATACTCTATCCTTCCTAGCTCTTAATCTGGAGCAAGTAAGTCTTTTATTTCTTGGTTTTCTTATCTTTAAAATGAGGATAAATAATAATTTTACTTCATAAGGCATTTATAGAGAATAAATAACTTAGTGTATATAAATATATGTAACATATACAAAGAGGTTATTTAATACATTACAGTAGGTATTTAAAAATGTTAGATGTAATTACCATTAATGTGGTTTATAAAAAGGAAGAGAAAAATGCTTTTATAATTACCCCATTAAAAACAACATAGCCCTGTCTCATATCTATGTCCTAGATGAAGCTCATCCACCCATCTATCCATCTATCTACCCATCATCCATCCATCCACCCATGTAGTAGATGGACTTGGATTTGCACGTGACAGGGGTCAATTTTATCCATATGTGTGCATGCCAACCTTTACTGAATACCACATATGTACCAAGTACTTTGCATACTCAGAAAGTCCTACTCAGAAAACCTTCTTTAACCACCACCCTCAGCCTCAGCATCCCCCAACCTCCTCAGCCTATTTTTTTTCCATAGCACATATCACCTTCTACCATGATCTATACCTTTTTTATGTCTACTTAAAAAAACACTCATTGAATAAATTGTTTGACTTAAAACTCACAGATATCTATAAAGTAGGTATTATTATCCCTATCTGATAAGTGAGTAAATTGAGGTCAGAAAGGCTGCCTGAAATAAAATCATCAGCTATCTAATGAGATATAGTTATGGCCCCAAACATCAACTCATGAAAAAATTTTGACATAGTCATAGCGTCATAAATACACAATACACAGAGCTTCAAAAAATATCATTTACCATGTAAAGTTTATACAAATAATTTACCTTAGATTATTTGAACTTGTTTCGTATTTGTAAATCCTAGTCTGCAAATTATCTATTGAACACCCGATTTATAAATATTTTTCTAAAGTACCTTTCTTTATAAGGTATGCCTCTGCGTTACTGACGATGATTACTGGTAACCTAAATACTCTTCTATATTGTCTCCCCCCATTTACTCCAACTTCCCACACAACTCTAGGTCAGTGTTTCTCAAACCGGTGCTCTACAGAAACTCCTGGAGAAAATGGACATTGTTTCCTCTCATCCTCCGATGCTTCCTCCTCATACTGATTATGCTTACCTAAGCAAGGCTCTCCTTCCTTAAATGCCTTACACTTTCCCTCAGGTGCCAACAACATTCATTCCTGGGATAGCAAAGGAGTTGGGCCCTGCACCTACCGTGGTGGCAATGGCCGGACTACCATTTACCATGTACCTTCAGAGTGGCCTGGAACCATTTGTGTGACTGTATCCCTACTCTGCCCCACATTTCACCCACTTCGGTTATCTTTAAGCAGAGAAGCACAAGGCTGGATAAAGAACAGAAGTTCACACTCCAGCCTTCCCTGGGGTTGTAATCAAAGCACCGCCTTGTCTAAAGGCTGCTGTGTGCAGAACATTGGAGAGTCTCAGTGGTTCCAAAGATCTGAAGGGAGCAGACAAAACGTGTCAAAAGTGTAGTGATGGCACCCCCTATTTATTTTGGAGGGGCAGTGTGAGTTGAGAGAAAAGGTTAGCCTGTTGCACACAACTGGGAAGTACCACTGAACAGGGTGTACTCTGTCTGTGGGACACAATCCCTCCCCTTTCCTCTTCCCAACGCATTTGTAAGAGTGGCTTCTTGCAACAGTGATTCAGAATCTTTAGTGAGTATGTGTGGAGTGACAAAATCCTCCCAGCGAGCTCGTCTGCCATATCCCAAGCCTTGCTGACAATCACTATTATAGGGAAACTTTCTGTGCTTCCTTTGTAAAATCAGGATAATAACGATACTCTTCTGTTTACAGGGGTGCCATTTTGCGCATTAAATGTGTCAAGTGTTATACAAACAGAATAATGGTGCTATGAAAAAGCATAAAGCATAGCCAATATCTGGAACTTACAGTGTAGTCGGGGACATATGACAGGTATGTGTACATACATAAACCAACTGGAGAAGGGTATGGCATACTTCTTCGTGACGGACTCTGTGCCAGGTACTCATTCCGCAGTCTGCAAGCATTAGCTCACTAACCCTCACAATGATCTCATTAGAGAGTACTGTTATTAGGTCCATTTTGCAAGTGCGAAAGCTGAAGTTAAAGAGGTCACATAAACCTTTCCCATGGTCATGCTGCAAGTGAGCTACAAAGCTGGGACTGAACTCAGCAGGCTGACCTCCGAGCCCAGGGCCCTCAGCTCTGTGACACCCCGCTTCCTGGGTTGCCCCTCCTTAATCCTCAGGGTCAGGAGGACAGCTCATTTACTGACACTGGAAGTAATTCACTTATTCAAAGTGATCCTGGCATTGCAAATTTGTTCTCAAAATACCGAAAAGAGGTGCGTTCCCGTGAAGCTGCACATGGAAGACTGTTGGAGTGGCAGAGGTGGGAGGAGGCCGATTTCAATACTGAAAATGATTCACTCGTCATTTGATCTCCCCACCTTCGTAACATAGCCTCTTACTGTGGTAAGATCCGACAGTGTAAACCATGGGTATCCGAACTCTCCAGAGCATGTCTATTCTAATTGTACAAATATTTCACTAACAAAGATATTTGGTTTGCTAAAAACTGCTTTTATCAATTCAAGCATTCTCTATAGTGTTCTTTCA
The DNA here is from genome assembly GCF_057876585.1 of Rhinolophus sinicus. NCBI lineage: Eukaryota > Metazoa > Chordata > Mammalia > Chiroptera > Rhinolophidae > Rhinolophus > Rhinolophus sinicus. The sequence continues at coordinate 40,558,072 of NC_142515.1, forward strand.
CTGTTCATCCTCAAAGCGTTTTCTCATTAACTGTTTCTTTCAGCATCCATGCAACTCATTCAGCAATTTTTTGTGTGTGTGCAGGTTTTACTATGTTTTACACTCTCTTCTAGGCACTGGGGGTACAACAGCAAACAAACCAAATGAACATTTATTTTCTTATGGAATTACAAACAATTTAAAAATGTTGAATATCATCTATGACAGAGAGTGAAATCCTTTGGAGAAAAACAAGTGGTTGAATTTTGAAGGTAGATTTGCTGATTAATTGGGTATGAGGTGCAAGAGAAAGACAACCATCAAGGTTTTTGATAAGTAACTAGAATCACTCATTTACTGAGCTAGGCAAGAGCATGGGAAGAGCAGACTGAGCTGAGATTGGGACATGTCAGAGTTGAGAAACCTATCTGACATCTATCTTGGTTTGGGTTTCCCCGTGAGCAGACCCCCAGGCAATTATTTGAGTGCAAATAATTTATTTGGGAGACACTCCCAGGAAACACATAAGGGATTAGAGAGATGAGACACCTATATGAAAGACGCCCTATAGAGTATGTTACTAAACCAGCTGGCACCATGGGTCGATGGAGCTCAATCTCTCTGGGGAACTCTGGGAAACAGAATATACCTCAAAACATAGCTCTATGCAGGGGCACCGAGGTCCCTCAGTGTGAGGGAGCTGGAGCATTTATACATCCTCCTCCATTAGTCACTGGTTGAAGGGCTCGCCTAGAGTTAACTTAGCCCCATACATGGGCCAAGTAGGCCATGCAGACTCTAGTAGACAAAGTCTTCCAACCAAGTCATAGGTATTTGCAACTGCAGTTAGGCCAAAATGTATGGAAACTGTGAGTTCTGAAGAAATATGGACGAGACAATTACGTCTATCCCAACCAGCAAATGGAGATTTTGAGAAGGCTGTTGGATATATACACCTGGATTTTCAGTGAGATGTCTGAATGGAAATATAAATTTGGGAGTTATGAATACGTGGACAGGTTTTTAAAGCCACTAGATGAGATAACCAGGGAAGAAGCAAAGGTGGAAAAGGGATGTCATCTAAAGACTGAGCTCAGGGATATGCCAACATTTAGGACTTGGAGAGATAATGAAGGATCAGCCAAGAAAATGAGAAAAAGTAGCAAGCAAGGTAGGAAGAAAACCAGGAGAGCCGTCCTGCATGTGAAGTTAAGAAAGTGTTTCAAGGAGAAGGAAGTGATCAAATGTGTCAAATGCCAGGCCAGATAAGAAGAGGACTGAGAAATGACTGTAGGATTTAGCAATGTAGACGTCTTATTGTCCTTGCAAGAGAAGTGTTGGTGGAGCGGTAAGAAAGTTTGTTTAGACAGCGCTTATGAGGGAGAGGAAGGAGGGGCTTGGGGACAGTGAGTACAAACAACTCTTAGGCGGATTTAACCATAAAGGGACAGAGAAATGAGGGAGTAACTAGAGGGAGACAGGAGACAAAGAGAGTGGGTTTTTTTGTTTTTGTTTTTTTATGAAAGGAGACATTACACATTAAAATGTTAATGGGAATTACCCACAAAGGAGAGAAATTTATAACAGAAGGAGAAGGGAGAAATGCTAAATAATGACCTAGAGATGGCAAGAACAGAAGGATCTAGTGTACACATCAAGAGTTTGACCCTAGATAGGAATATGGATGGTTCAGACCAGGACAGAAGACAAAGTACAAGGAGTAGGTGAGTAGCTGTGGTGGTAGGGACGCCCCCTACAATCAGAGCTGAGAGCGCTCATCTGGTTCTCCAGGTTAGAATTCTACTCAAGATGACCTCTGGAGGCCTCTGTTGCCAAGATAACATGTCTCCTCCCTGAGGATAATGTTGTTCAACTTCTATCATTCCATGTCTCTGTTTCCCAATGACAACTTTCCTATTGGGTTCTCATTAATTCATTGAACTTAGAGCAGGAAGGAACCTAAGAAAGGTTGCTCTTGTCTCTCTCCAACATAATCAATGCATCTCCCCCTCTGTAACATTTGAAATAAATGGCCAGTGTGACAATTTCCAGGAATAAGGAACACAGAGACACACCGTCTAAAAATCTTTTTTTAAGAGCTCTCACTTTGGCTGCATAGACCATATAATCTTTCCCTATCCCTATAATTCCAGAATGTTCTCCACACCACCAAACAATCCACCAACCGTGATTATCTGACCATGACAAAGATAGGTTCACCTCACTGCTAGATCCACAGTTCTGAGGAAAACACCTTGTAGGTACTCCTTAAATATTGGTGAATACTGAAATGAGAAGCTTCTTGACTATCAATTGAGGTGGGTATTTTTGCTGTTCAACCAACACCTCATATTCATACCGTAGGCTGCTTCCTAATAGCACCTGAATTCCCTTTTGGTTTATGTTATACCCACTGTTACTGCCCATTATGTGCCCCACCGACCCAGGTAAAATGGTAGGCATTTGCACGAAGCTAGGCCAGTCAGACATTTCCTCTCTGACCTGTGAATGTTAAGACAGTGACAGAGTCTGAGTATTGGTCGGCTTCATCCATTCCTACAGAAGCACCCAGACAAGGCCACCCAAAAAAAGTTTCCTGTTGTCCCTGCTTCTCTGGCCTTACTTCCTGCCCATCACAGAGGTATCAAATGCACATCTATACTTGGGTTTCCTCTCTGGGCTTGTGGAAGGGTATCATCTCCTTGTAGCTGAGAGGAGACAAATGACAAACATTGGCCAAAAGATTGTGGGTGGAGATCACACATGTCATTTTATGGCTGGGGCACCCAACTGCCAGTAGAGACCCTCCAGAGCTTTCTTTCCCTGTTACAATGAACCATCACCATCGATGAGATGGTTTGGAGTAACTCGGAGGAGCTGATTTTTACATTTGCTACCCCTGACATGCAGCATGAGCAACAAACGTGTACTGATTCTCTGCTATTTGCAAAGTCTGGTTCTCCAGTCCTCTCCTAGGACAGAGCTCCAGTATCTCTCAGTAAATTACCTTTTGCTTAAGAAAGCCAAAGTTCGAGTCAGTTGTCATGCTGCAAACCTTCCATATGTCATTTCTCGCAAGATCAAGGGTTACGTTCTGATAATTGCCTTGAAAAGTTTCCACTGGGAGTCTGTGTCTTACCTACATACTTTTATTTCCAGATCCTTCTCTATCATGATGTGCCTATCCTTGCTCCCCCGCTTCTGCCACACACACACACACACACACACACACACACACACACACACACACTTCCCATGTCTAAATATTTGGACTTGAGAAAGAATTTTCCCCCTCCAATTTCTAATATCACAGCCCTTCTCACCTTTCAAGTACAGACAGGGATGGCAGAAGCATTTTCCTACCATCACTACTGGTTCTCTAAGGATCAGCCAAATCACAGACCCTCCTCCCTCTCCCTCACCTTCCTGCTGATGCTGTTTAGTTGTCCACATGAACAGGTAGGTGTGGACAGCCTGAGTGTCTTCTTTCCCTTATTAAAAAAATTTCATCATGGCAGGAACTGTATATATTTATTTTTTATCTGAACATGTAGCTTTCATACAAATATTCATGAAATGGCGAGGAAGAAAGGGAAGAGCCAGAACGATTGATTTAATTGTGGGATTAATGGAATATAAAATGGCAAGTCATGATCACTGTCACTTCTATGCCTATTCTTTAATAAACATCTGGGGGTGATGATATTTAGTGCACCTAATGGGTTCAGTAAATACATATTTAGGAAGATCGTGTCCTCTCTCTTTTGAGACAGGGAGGGGACAAATTTCTCTTAGAACAGCAAACTCTGATTGTTTTTTTATTTGAAAGTGAATAGAATACAATACATGTTAGTGTGTAAATTTAGAACAGTGAGATGGTTGATAAATACTGCCTTATATAAAAACCTTTTTATGTGTGTACTGACTCCCACATTCTACATTCTTTTTTCTCCTTATAGTGAAGCAAAGCAGTCCACAAGAGTTACACAATCTTCTAGACTTGGAGTCTGTCGTTGTCCCCAGCAAAGAATAGTGGTGACGATATGGGAGAGTGCTGTGGGATTTCTTGGAAGTAAAAGAGAGGTGCAAAGGCTGTGTTGCCTTAACACATTATAGTCTTCTGGCTCTTCCATACCTCATCCCTGTTGTTTGATATCCTTTTAAATCTAAAGAGTATCATAGGATAAAGGATAAAGGACGTCCTTGGCTCTATAGCTCTCCGACCTGGCTGATCGTAAGAACCAACTGCTCAGATTTAAAACAATACTGATTCTCCAGGGCCACCTCATGGGTATTCATTTAGTGAGCCTAATGAATCATATTGTTAAAACGGTCTTCAGGTAACCTGGATGCTCAACCAGGTTTGCACAAACTACTTTAGAGCCCAAATGATTTAATTTTCGGAAAGGTATGTATACACTGAAGTTTGGTGAATTTGATTACAGAGCACACTAGGGTTGATACCAATTAAATGAACTCTTTAGTGAATCTTTTCTTTAAAAACAATCCTTTCTGCAAGGTGTGCAATCATATTTATATTTGTCTGTTTTACCTATCCAAACTTAGACATGGTTCATTAAAAGTAGATATTTCCAAAGTAAGAAACTGAAGTCTATGAAGCTGTGATACTTCTGAGAGAGAACAGTTGATGAAACAATGAAAGTGAATACAAGAAATAAAAGTCTCAATGACATTTTTAACACCCTATATCTCTTCCATAGGCTTATGAAGTCCATTGTAAGGTGGTGTAAATTTTAGATCATGGAAAAAAGATGTTATTGCTAAAGAAATAATATTAAATGTTGACAAAGAGTTACCAGTAAGTGTTAATTGCAACATTATTTACAATAGGGAACAATTAGAAGCAATGTCTGATAACAGAATAGTCATTAAATAAAAGGATTATATGTCAATGGTAAAGTAGGTTGCAGACATTAAATCAATATTTATGAAAAAGAACAATTACTTCCATAAGTTTTGTAAAAGTTAAGATGTTGATAAAGTAGAGGAAAACCATACCATGAAGTTAAAATAGACTCATTTAAAAAACCAGTCACTGTAGGTACCATACAGGCATTCATCAATTTATCAATCTTCCCTGTGACTCAGAATGCTTTCTGCTCACCTCTCTTTCATTGTCAACCCACACAGGTCATTGTTTTTGATAAATACATTAGCCGCCCTTGAGTTAGCATAAGCTAATAAATAAAGCAAACTTATTTTTCCAGAAGTCTAAAAAAATAAGAGTTCATATTCTAAATTAAAATATACTATTGTGTCACAAGAACCAATCAATTAAAACTGAAAAGTGACCCGATCTCATTCAGACATGAATATTACATGCAGCTTAACCCCTGCAAAGAACCACTGTAGGGACGGTAAAGGGAAAAGAGAAGAAATTGGCTCATTTCTCTTTACATCTCAGATAGAGTCGCTACCTTCTTTTTTTGTAAACTACAGATTTAGTCTCTTAATAACTCACTGGAACAACTTATAGCATCAGGAAATGTATCCATGTAGGTAACTCAATTTCTATCGTCACAGTCTAAGCCCATTTTCCATTGTGCAAGCTCAGCATAACTGAGCACCATCTATTTACCCTTCTCTTCACGATTAAAACTAATTAAGACAGTCTTCTATCTCTGCCATTATAAGAACATACAAATGGGCACATTTCCTTAATGTTCTGCTCCTAAACTGAGAAAAGAATTAAAAAAAAAAAAAAGCAGTGCTGGGCTTTTATTCAGGACAACTAGAGGTTTTCTGTTGAAGACATCTGTAGCTTAATTGTATGCATAATATATTAATGGAGTGTGGAGAGAAAATAATCAGTACTTTTCCTTTAGAAGCTTACCTTCAATCAAACACTTGCATTGTACCTAATGCAAGCACCAATTTTGCAAAGGTTGTGCCTGTAGTTCGCTGTTGGCTCTGCTGCTCTGATATAAGCATCCAGTACCTCCAGTTTTTTCCTAACTTTTAGAATATTTACTAATGACTGCCATTGTACCCTTTTGTAGACACCTCACAGTTGGCCCAGCGAGAAGAACACATGGAGGGGGAACAGAAGGGAATGGCAAGGCTGCTTAAAGCGGCAACTGTCAGTGCTGCCACATTTGCTTGGCAGGAGCTACAGGGGTGGGGTGGGGTGGGGTGGGGTGCGGTAGGGGGGGTAGACACAAGCAGACATTCAGGAAAGACTAAAAACAAATATGTAAATAAAAGCACTGTATTCTAATTTCTAAACCATATTAAATAAAATAAAAGCATGGTCCTATTTTGACAACTGTCTCCTGCAACAATGAGTTTGAGGTTATGGGCTGCGTGCTGCCTCTTGGTTTCTGTGATGCTGTTTAATTTAGACCCTTTTGAGAATCAGTGATTTAAGATAGTATCAGAGAGATTGCTGGACTGTGAAAAGTGATTATAACATAAAGAGAACGGATCTGCTGGGAGGATAAGTAGAAATAAGAGTAAACGGTACCTTTCCAGTGTTACAACTTGGAGGAAATTTTAGGCTTATTTGGCAGGGTCTACCTAACGTGTGTGTGTGTGTGTGTGTGTGTGTGTGTGTGTGTGTGTGTGTGTATTTATCCTATCCAGGAGTTGAAGTAGCAAAAATATACAAGTATATATATTGAAAGGCTCTTTAATCTTTTAATTCTGATAAAGAACTCTAACATGGGTCATTTGTATATATATCTACCATCCCCAAACCTCCATAGTATATTTAAAGTAAATTTTATTTTCTACAGAAAGGGCCAAACAAGACACATATATTCTGCTATTCTGAATCTTGAATACTATTTTAATTTCTAATTATACTATTCTTTTCTTTATTTCCATCAAATGATGTATAATAATGATTTAGCTGTGTTTTGTTTCATTTCCTAGCTCAGTACTCACTGCAATTTCAAAAGCGAGTGGAAATGAACACTAACCTATAAAAGGTTAAAAAACCAGGTGACAGCAATTAGGGTAATTTCTATTAGTATTCATAGCTCTTATACAATGTTTGCAGTCTTGGGTTTGTTGGGTACCAATTATCTTGAACTTTATTACCTAATAAAGATTTTTTTTTTTTACCAACACTTCCAATTGACATAGCTTCACATATTTATATGTTGACCACATTAAATAATCTTTATAATTTGTTAAATTTGAAAGCGTACTTCAGTGAAAAATGTTTTCCCTGATAAAAAGGATCTATATTAAATAGGATCCACAAGGCACCATCATCCTCCCCTCCCCCTGTACTTCACAAAATATTTAATAGTTAAGTTAAAATTTTCAGTCTTAGCAATCTGGCACCTGCCTGCTTCATTAGATATATGCCAGTTCGAGAAGTTTAAGAGGTAAAATGATCTGGCCAATCGGAGCAGGTGGCCGAACTGGAAGGAACCCAATTCCTTTCCTTGGCAAGTTCTCTAATTGGTCTGCATGTTGCTGGGCCAGGGACTCCCCTTGCTGCCTGAGGTGCAAAGGAAGGCAATGGCCTTGCGTCAGAAAACTTGTGACAGGTTTTTAATGTCAGATGATGGAGTTTGGAAGTCTTTTTGTGATCCAGTAGATTTTTTCTTACTAACTTAACTAGGGAAAATGGGAACTGCTTTACCATAAAATTGAGAAACAGGCCAAGCACCACTCCTTTCTAGTAATAAAGACATGTACACGTTAGCATTATATGGGTATAGAGATAATCGTCTGAACTCGAGATTTTTCATTTATTAACTTGGGTGAGGAGACTCTTGAGTCCTAAAAAAGTAGGTGCCTATCAGGTTAATGTACATTTGGGGTGGAAGGCAGAGTCTACTGCTCTCATCAGATTGTCACGAGTTTGAAATACTGGCCTTACATGGCCTTAAATTCCCACTATTAATGTCACTTTCCAGAACACACTTGGATTTTATTAAAGATAAAGTTCTGGGGATTATTCATTTATTAAAACTTATGCTACCTTGAGAAAATGGGACTTGAAGAAAATGTGTGTGTGTATGTGTGAGAGAGGGAGGAAGAGAGGGAAGGGGGAGGGAGGGAGAAAGGGAGAGAGGGAGGAAGGGAGGGAGGGAGAGGGAGGGCGGCAGAGAGAGAGAGAGAGAGAGAGAGAGAGAGAGAGAGAGAGAGAGAGAGAGCGCGCGCGCGAGCATTCCAGGGTACAGGATGTTTCCCAAGTTGGCCAGAGGGGTCCCTGGGCAGCCAGGACAAGCATGAGGTTATGGGTATTGAGGGGAGTAATGGCTACAAATAACAGGCTTAAGGACAAACTTGTCTAGTTCACATTCAACCTCTAAGCAGCTCAAAAAAAGAGAGTTTTGTTTTCTTGAAGGAATAATGCTATTGAGGGACATAAAACACACACACACACACACACTCACACACACACACACATGATTTCTGCATAGAGGAGTGAACATTTTTTAGGTAGCACATAACCTGAAAGTTGTTCTCGTCCAGGTAACCTACAAAATTCTGTCCCCTGCAAATGACAAGTCAGATCTGGACCATTCCTACTGTTTAGCAAAGAGAATGAGGAAAGTCGGAGCACCTAAATTCAAGCCTTTACAAACAGCTGCCCAATAGCAAATAAGGGAAAAGAATCAAGGCTCTATAAATACAAGCAATGAAGACATTCCTGGAACTTAGAATTTTGAGCAATTATGGATGGATTAGAATTTCAATGGACCCATCAGTCTTGACTCAAAAACTAACCTGAACAAAACGAGCAGGCATTAGAGGACATCATCCACAGGATCATATTATTTCTGGAGGTAGTATTCTAAGTAATTTGTATGCTTTAGTTCACTTAATCCTTATAAAATCCTATATACTAGGCTCCGCTATTATCCCTAATTTAAAAGTGAGGCAAACAAAGCACAGAGTGGTCAAGACACTTGCCCAAAGTTGCACCGCTACCTCTAAGTGGCAGAGATCGAATGTAAACTCAGACTCAGTCACAGAAGCCAAGACATTAGAATTTTAAGGAGCAAACAACCTAAAAATGCTAACTGTAGCAGAGAAGCTCTGTCAGAAAAGGACAAAATGTTCCTTCGATTTTGAAGTTTGATATCACTGGTGCATTACTGAGAATATTATCAGTTTGGGGGGCAGGGGGACCTGGGAGCAATGACCAGGCAAAAGTCACGTTGGGAGGTTGGGGGTAATAAGACTGTGTCTAAAGTACACTTACAAAAAGTGAGGTTAAGAGGAAAGAGGGAGGCATGAAGCCAGGGTCTTGGGGTGACCCAGGTTTAATTTAGATGTGAGGAGAACTGGGCACACTTGCAGTGGAATGTGAAAGGACTTGAGAAGGACAGAAGTTTAAACTGCAAGAGTGTGAGGGAACACATAAACACCTGGATCTCATTTTTTCATACTGTTCCTTTGCATCAGTGAATTACAATAACTGATAGTTCACAATGGAAAACACGAACTGTAAGACCAATATACTATCCCACCAATGTATTTTCTTGAAAGGATGTGTTTCTTTTTCTAGGACATACACTCACGTTTACAACAAGGAAGTGCAATGTCAACATGGTGACAGTAGCTATTTCTGCTTTGGTGGGATTTGGAGAAATTTTTAAGTTCTTTTTGTTTATGTACATTTTCTAAAATTAACATGTATTTTTAAGGAAAAGGCAACTGATTTATTAAAAAGAGAAATTTAAAATGTGCATTTTGCTTAAGACAACTGTAAGCGAACAGCTTGCATATCTATTGATGCCAGCTGATGCTTTTGATTCCACAGCTCAGGCTGCTGCAGCCCTGGGATAGCGTCCCCGGGCTCATAGCGTCCTGAAAACAAGAAACATGTACTCTGTGGGCAAAATACCTGATGTTGAGACAAAAAGAAGGAATTGTGCCTCGGACCAGTGTGCCTTGCGTCTACCATCTCATCACAGTCAAGTTCATGGGCAATGGATCCTGACCCTGGAGCCCACTGGCCCTTCCCTCTTGGTTCTCAGGGACCTAATTAACAAGGCTGAAGAAAGGGGTTGCCATTCAGTGGCTGTCACCAAGAAAACGCCTCTAAAACCAGTTGAAGAGAAACAACGTGTATTGCCAAGGACAAAAATACCCAGTGGGGGCTCTTGAGGGAGCCAGTCAGGCAGTTGTGGGGCAGTTGTGGGACAGTTGGCTTAATTGTGTGAGTTGGACTTTCCTTTGATGATAAAACAACAAGACAACAATGAACTTTAAAGTCCTTCAGTCTAGCTGATCAAATAAAATATGAACTTCTCAGCGCCACCCCCTCCCCCATGCTTTTTATATTCTCTCCTACTGCTCATGGTATTTCATATCTTGCAGCCAGTCTTTCCTTTGCCACCCCCACCTTGTTCCATTCTGTTTTCTGAACGCTCTATTCTTGTCAAATGCTACAATCCAAGCTTTCCTCTTCACACACAACCCTTTCTGTTTTCCTCCAAACATCACATTTCCCCACCATTTCCTTTTCTTTTTCAATCCCAGATTCATACGTCCAATCACAGCATTTTCTCTTATCAGGCTCTCCCTGAATATTTTCCCTATTTGCCATGCTTCCCCTCTGATCCGATAATCTCTTAAACTTTTCCCTAGCTTGTGCTCTTTGTTTCCCCTTCACTCTTCATACTGGCAAGCATGACGTCCCCCCCAAAGCAGAAGTGATTTACATAGTTCAACAGATAGCCACTGAGCACGAAATATATATTAGGCCTGTACTAAGGAATACCAAAATGGAATACAGCACGGTACTCCCTGCCTTCACAGAGTACGGACATAGATTAACAAATTATTCCCATGCATGATGGTAAGGGCTGTAGCCGAAGTAATATTCCAGGAGTAGTATGTAGTAGTAGTAGCTGAAAGTAGATTACACATACCTGTTAATAAAATAGCACTGAATTTAACCCATTACCTGCTTTAGAAGTTGACCTTCCATATGACATTTTGTCTAGCCCCATTTTTTCACTTCAGTTCCATAGTTCAAAAATGCTTTAACAGCTGCTGTGAACTATTAGGAAGAAGGCTGATGCCTGACCTCTTTCATCTGTGTACTAAGGCCCATGTACCTGTCCTCTGTCTCTCTCCCCATCTCTGATTTCTCTCTGAGTCTTGGGTTCCACTTCTCTGCACACGGAGGGTCAGTACAGCATGAAAGAGCACTAACTGAGTTAAAGTACAATCAAACATAATTAATTGGTATAAAGAACGGGCGACAGAATGAAAAACCTTTCCCCACCCAAGAGGCTTCGAAACAGAACTTGAGTTAATTCAATTCTTAGACCACTGGTTCTCAAGTGTTCACATACATCAGAATGATCTGGAAGTTTTATTTAAAACACAGGTAATTGGACAACACTCTCAGAAGTTCTGATTCAGTCAGTTTGGATTGGGGCTTAAGAATATGCATCTCTAACAAGTTTCCAGATAATGCGGATGCTGCTGGCCGAAGGAACACATGTAGAGAAGTGATCATGAAAGAAAAAGAAGCAAGAAACAAACTCATCTCTCAAACTGGATAGCTTGTAGAATCTTTCTATCACTGGTGTTCTGTAATCTCAATGGCCTACAGGCACAACCACGATAGGCCAATGTGTGCTAAGCAATGGGGATACAAGGGTGTGTGTGACACCGTGTGCTTCCATCCCATGTCGGGTCTGTTGCCACTCCAGTTTTCATCGTCTCCTACAGTGAATTTATAAGGCAGAGGAGCCTGGGCTGAAAGTGTCCTATGCGTTGGTAAAATCTTTAGGTTGCTTTTTAAAACAAATCCCTGATAAAAGCTTGCTCTCTTAGACTCTTCCTGGAAAAAAGCTCCCCAGAGAAGTTTCATGTAGAAAAATTTTAGCGACTTGTAGGTTTTGTTTGTTCGGTTGTTTGTCTCCAAATAAATGGAAGCCATGTTTGAGTCTGGAAGCCATCAAGTCTGGGGGAAAGTTTCACAGATTTGGTGACTTTTCAAAAAGAGAAATCAGTATATATTCCAAGAGCAGAATGAAACAGTGTGTGCTTGTTTCCTTTCTTTGTTTGTACAAAAATAAATTTGTGTTTATTTGCTAGAAAAAATAATTTCTAGCATGACTAAAAGGTTCAGCCATTAAGTGGTACATTGTGAAAATGCTGTGTAGCTACACGGCTTCCATTTTAACATCTGTGGGAGTTAAATCCTCCGCATTGCTATGTAATCTACTCAGAGGCCAAGAATATTTCTGGGCTGGAATAAAATGAAAACATTAGCAGAGAGATAAAACACAGTGAGCCTTCTTAAAACCCCATGACTTCCCTTTTAGGAAAGGAAAGACGACCTTATGACCTCTCCCTGCCCATGTGAATGGAAACTCCTCCGCAGGTACACCACACTTCACTTACAAACACGTCACCATTCCACATTCACATACTTATTTAACCATAATCCTCTCACACGGTATTTGAGGCAGTCACCCCTGTCACTTAAAGCAAGGATGGACATTTCATCTAGGCAGGCTGTATGTGTTAATGGGGGGGGAAAAAATCAGACAGACTTGGGCTTACATTCTAGCTTTATCACTCTGTCATTTAAGGACCAAATGCCTTTCAGAAATAAGCAGAATGTTTTCTTCTTCTATAAAATGCAAAACACAGTATTTATCTTACACAGTTTTTGAAAATATGAAATGAAATAACAAAACCAGAGTAGTTCTCCTGATTTGTCCAGACAATTGTCTCCTTCCCAGGCAGGGTTGAGGCTTTTGGGGACAGAGAACATGAGCAGAGCAGAGGTGAAAATACTAGGGTTTCCAGAAGGGGCAATAGTAGTAGCAGTATCAGTACCAGCTAGAATTTAATATGCACTTACTGTTGGCCAGCCTACTGTAAACAGCTACGATGACTTTGTACAAATTGGAATGATTTGCCCCTTCCTCAAAAAATTGTACTAATGACTAAACATTATCTCTAATGACTATGAGGGGGTTGATTTCCTGTGGAGATGTGCAATGCATAATCATATGATAGAAAGCTGTAGCCCTAGCTAAACATTTTGCATGCTTTTCTCATTTAATTCTCACACACACAAGTCTATGAAGCGGTACTATTATTATCCTTTATATAGATTGGGGCGGAGACTGTAGAGGCAATTTAAAAACAGAAGCAGCATTGAGCGCCCAGCATCCACTAGGCAATCAGTCTCTGCAAATCCTGTTCCCTGCACTTCATGTGCAGTATTTCATTTTATCCTCATTACGACCCTATCAATTCTATTGTTATTCTCATTTTGCTGATAAGAAAACAGGCTTAGGAGAATAAGAAACTTGCCAAAGTCTTCAAAATGAGCAAAGTAGTAAACCTGGGAATCAAACCCAAGATTGTTTAGAACAGAAACTCTAAATCATTATTCTACTCTGTCTGCTTCGTACCCCTCCTAGCGTCTGCTCCAAACCACTCAAAATCTGACCCCTTCCTTAGTGACACTGCTTCTAAGGATTCTGACCTTTCTTTTCTCTTTAGCCTTGACATGGGCTACTCAGCTCTGCACTTTTATTACTAAGCATTTGGGTAATTCTAATTTCTTGAGAAAGTGTTATAAAAGACCAATGGATGCCAGTAGGGAGCGTTTTTGAAATGCAAAATGTATTCACCTGGTATTTAATCATGTTCTGTTTTATGACAGCTCGTACACCTTTGGCTTACATTGGCTACCTCTTCTATTATAACTTAAATATTTGCATTCACGGCTTGTCTCCGGGTCAAGTTTTTCAAGGGCACAACCAGATTTTGTTTCCTTACAGTCCTCTCAGCATCAACAAATAGGATGTATTGTTCGTTGCTATGATTGGATAGTATCAGAGGTTCCTCTAAAATAACCTACGAATGACTATTCCTTTTAGAGTGTTCCCCCCACTCCAAAAGGACTGTAATCACGGTTCTGTTATATGGCATGCCTGTCTGCTTTGCATTTTATGTACCTACGCACATGTCCAATGTTCCCAATTAAAGACTGAATATTTCAGGGTGAGGAGAATGCTTTGCTCCTCTTTGTGTTCTGCCTGTGCTTGGCGTGGAGCTGCACTTTCCATACAGCAGGCACTGCGTGAATGGGTTCTGGAAGAAGGGTTACACAAAATTCTCAGTCTTAGTCAACAGAAATAGGCAGCGCTCATGTTGGGTTAAAACTATCTAGACTGGTTTGTAAATATCCCAAGACTGGGTTAATCCACACGAGGCATTGGTGTCATCTGAGAATGTCAGGTTCTAGGGTACGGTGGTCAGTTTTATCAAACAAAGTGTCTTCAAGGCAGTTCAGCTGGGGACATCTTCCAGAAAGATAAATATAAACCTGCTTCCTTCTGACTGACAAATTACATATTCATGAGAAAGGGAAAAAAGGAACTGCATTTGTAGAAGCAAAAGGGAGGAAGCTTTCATTCAGTCAAAACTGATTAATAAATGTTTCTATTAAACATCTGTCCCTTTACTGTGCTTGCTTAGAGTCTGCAATATGTCACAATGTGCCAAGGCCTTTGTCTTCAAGAATGGTATAATTTCTCCCTAAAGCATAAATCAGGCTGAAATGAAATGTTTCCTACATTGTCATATTCCAAAACAGTCCTTTCGAAAATAAAGGACCTTTTTATTTAAGTGGATCAAAATTCAGATATTAAATCATGAAATCTTAAGAACTGACAGTGTACTTGAGGCGTTTTCTCATTATTAAATGAGTCTGTTTATTATTAGCTGGCTCCTCTATTCAGAAAGAAAATACCTTCTGAGGAGTAGGTGGCTTACAGTCACTATCTCTAGGATAAGTTGGAGAAAAACGAAAGAACTTAGGAAGCACGGAAATCACAATCACATTATCTGATAGAAGATAATCAGTGAAAGAGCATGAGGACAGAGGCCAAATGGTGTGGCAGTGCCTGACTACATCCCAGATCACACACATGTGGCTTTTAGAAGCCAGTGTGGTAGCTGAGGGGCAAAGTACTTCCTTGGGTGCAACAAGGCAGGGCTAGGCTCCCGGTGAACAATGGTTCACTGAGTGTGAGCATCAAACCGGACACATTAGGTAATCAACATCCACATTCCAATGTACACATTCCATCCATTTGTACAGCTGGAAAGAGAAAGCATTCAAAGTAATCTGTGAACTGATTCCAGGTGTCTAATATCATGTCTCACATGAAAGCCAAGACAAATGTCCTCCGGAAAGGTTCTCCTGTGGGAGTAGAAAACTGAAGAATAAACGGAAATATACCGAACATAGCTATTAAGCCAGCTTGTCCTAACGCCAAAGAGGGTGTGTGAGAGTCTAGATTTGATGGGAGCTATGAGGAATAGAGACAAACAGCTCAGCAGTTACAGTTTGAGGAACACTGCAAAGACACACAGGAACCGGATCAACGGGTCACCATCCCCATGGTATTCACAGGAACACAGCCTGTTATAATGAACACTTCCCTTAAAAATGTCATCACCCCCCCAACCCTGAAAATATCTTCCATCTATTTCATATTTGCTGTCAGTACTAAACATGGAACTTAAAATTCTCTAAAAAAAATTTTTTTTAGATCATAAATATATAGCTATGATATCTGACCAAGAATAAGATTTTACTGTCTATAGAACTTTGAAGACAGAAATAAAGAATATTCAGTGGGAGGTAGTTCATTTCTTCTTGTTTTACAGCCATGAAAGTATCTACAGACAACTGCAATCCATCTAATTTACTGTGTGACTTACAGATTCAAATGAAATGTTTGGTTAACTCTGAAAAATGAAAGTGATTTAAATAAATGGGCTGTGTTTGCACACACAGAATAAAAAGCAGATATCACTGTGGACTTCCTCATTCTCAAAAGCCTAGTGGAACCTCTGACATTGGTATGGGGGGGGGGCTTCAGCAAAGTACCCTGCTCGGGGGTGTCACTGTGTTACCCGTTTCTCACTGCATGAAGCTCGAAATGTTGGCTCGGCCGTCAACACTGTGCAACAGGCTGCACATGTGCCTGTGCCTTAAGCAGGCACTAAATTAGATTTATTGTACTATTTATTTTATTACTGTACAAGCAAATATCTAGCATTATAAACAGTTTGAAAAATAAGGGAGTGGTGTCCAACATATCACTCCCAGTGTGTGTGTGTGTGTGTGTAATATATATATATATATATACTTATATATAATATACAAAGGGTAGTAAAAAAAGTATACACATTTTAAGAAAGAAAAATAACTGTATTAGAATTGTAATACTCAATATATACCAATAGCAAAAGATAAATACAAGTCATGTGTATACATTTTTTTTTGACACCGCCGGTATATATATTATAGTGGGTATATCATGTCTTACTTTATGCTTTTAAATTATTTTTTCAATATTTACCTTACTGACCATTTCAGTTACCTACTATCAGTACTTTTCTAACATACGGAGTGTGACTATAAGAATTTTTATACACGCAATTTTCCCCTTCTTTTTTGATTTCTTGCCTTTAGTTAGAGTCTTAAAAGTATGTTTTACTGAGTTAAAGACAATGGAAAGTTTTATGGCTTTTGATACATTGTAACAAATCCAAAATAGCTGAATTGTACCCATTTAGATAATATTACTTATCAGGATAAAATGTGTTAATCTTTTAGAAAATGAAGAGCAGCCATAATATGACAAATACCAAAGCATGAATTCATCCATTCAACAATGACTCTAGGCCCTCATGGATCTTACCTTCTTGGAGAATATATCATTAAAAATCATGTACCTCATATTCTTGATGAAAATACCTTTAATAATATTTCCATTTCAACTCCTTTTTTGTAAATTACATTGGAGGCAGTTTTCAGAGGAAGCTGTTTTAACAAGTATGGTCCCTTATCAAACTAGCAGTTCATTCTAGGAACATAGACCAATCTGGGGAAGATGCCAGGAAATCCGAAAATTGGTTAAAAATGATAAATCACTGAAGTAAATTTGGGAGTTTAATATATAATAGAGGTAGCATTTGAGGTCAGTGGATGATTTATAATGATTAGGTCTAGAGTTTTTCGTCATTAGAAGAAAAAAAATGAAGGTAGGTCCTCTCCTCATTTTTTACAACCAAATAAAATTTAGATTAAAAAAAAATATGTGTATTAAAAAACCATAAGCTAAATAGTTGAAAACAGGAGTGAATATTTTAATAGTTTTGAAGGAGAGGATTCTAAGTAGGAAACAAAATCCAAAAGTCACACAATAGAGTTTATGCATTTGTGTATATAAAAATGCAATACTTCTATAGCACACCACATAAGTAAGATTAATAAAAAAAACAATCAGGAAGAAATATATGTACCCCATACAAGACAGGGCTGTCATACATATAGCACGAAGAATTCTTACAACTAAGGAAGCCCTCCAAAGATAATAGGTAAAGAACATAAAGGTGAAATAAGCATATTAAAAATTACTCTAACTTATAAGTCTTTCAACAAATACAAACAAAAAAATAAAATACTATTTTGCCCACTAAATTGATAGCGATTAAGAATATGGATAAAAACGCCCAGTGTTGAAGAAGATAAAGAGAGAGATTACCATACATTGTTAGAGGATGTATAAATAGAAACATCGATTTAGGAAGCAATTTAGCAGTTATTGTTGAGATTTTACATGTACATAACTACTCTCAGAAATTGGAAATACATATGCAACTATATACATACCGTGTTTCCTCGAAAACAAGACTTAGCTGGACCAATAGCTCTAATGCGTCTTTTGGAGCAAAAATTAACGTAAGACCTGGTCTTATTTTACTATAATAGAAGACCCGGTGTTGTTATGTTATGTTATGTTATGTTATATTAATTATATTATACTATATTATATAAGACCGGGCCTTATAATAATTTCTCCAAAAGACATGTTGATGGTCCAGCTGGGTCTTCTTTTCGGGGAAACACGGCATACACATACAAATTCTTTCTCTCTGTCTTTTTCTGTTTGTGTGTAAGCTCTGCTGCCTCATGCTTGTTTGCCCTAGGCCCAGAGGAACAAACACCAATTTACTGATTATAGGGACTTATTCTCCTGAAAAACACTGGTGGGTTGAATTACTTAGGAGAGAATGGATGTTCTGACTCTCACTGATCTCACCCTTTACTCAACCACTATTACATCATATCACTCAGGCCCTGATATTCTTTTATTGTTTCCTAATGACTTCACACAAAGGATATTTTAAGTGACTTGAGACAGTCCATTCTCTTCTTCTTTTTTTTTTCTTGTTTCTACCCAGTATCTAATGCAGTAGTGTACACACTAGAGGTATGTTTACTGAATGAATTTGCAAACTAGCAGGTAGGTGTTCAAAAGCTCATAAATTTAAAACCTATTTCCATGGTGTTGTATAATTTATAAACCGTAGACAAAAGACTGCATGTTTAATATCTTTATCTTACCCTTTGTCAAGAAGGGTTTATTTGGATATTTTTAAGAGAGCAAGGGAACATTAGCTTGGTTAACTCACTACCAAGCATACTAAAAAAGGTTAACTTCACTACTATGAAAGCATGCAGAGATAGTGGGGTTTCCAATTCTTGCTTGTGTATCTGTCCTCATGCTTGACCCGTGAGCTCTTTGGAATGAGATATCTTGTCTTATTCGCAGAGCATGTTTCCAGAAATTTGGGTCCAATCCCAAGATAGCTGTTGGACAAGTCACCTAATATTTTTGAACCTTTGTTCCCTCAACTGTAAAATGGGACTAAGAACGTGCCACAGGCTATTAGAGATGAAATAAGTTAATATCTGTTAAAATGCTTGGCAATAAAGGGTAAAGAAATAAATAAATGGTGAAGTTCCAGATAGATGAGCTGATATTATTACAAATCAGTTCTTTCTGCTTACTTTACCACACCTATTCGCAATGATGAAAAAAGGTAATACCTTAAGCCAGTGGTTGTCACACTTTACTGTGCATCAGAATTGTCTTATCAAAACAGACTGCGGGACTCATCTCCACTTGAGTTTCTTATTCCAAGGATGCGGGGCGGGGCCTGAGAATTTGTATTTTCATCAAGTTCCCAGGTGATGCTGATCCTGCTGGGCTGGGATCAATCAAGCTTCGTAAGCTACTACTTTAAACAGGTAATAATGCGCAACCACGTTGAGGCAGCTTCTTTTTACCCTAAGTGAGAAATGGGCTCTGAGGTTTCAGATGTGACCTTGATATTCCAAGCCTCGTTCCTTCAGCTCCCTCACTACCACCATGCTTCTCTTTGCTTGCTTCCTTTGCACTGGAGGGGTCAGCCAGGAAATGGCTTTGTTTCCTACACTGATTTAGGGTCCTACGTTCTTTCCAGCCTCATCAGCAACAGAGCAAGGATGGATTGCTGATTCTTTAAAGGATAAAGGGGACTCCTCCCTCCATCCTGCTTGCTGCTCTTCTCCACGCTAACTCATGTTGAGTATGAAATCTTTGTCACCCCAGCTAGCCCATTCTGAGTCAGCAACCTTGCTCTTTGCTTTTTAATTATTCATGTACCTGTCTTATCTGTTCTATGAAAGGAAACCTCAGAACTAGCTAAAAAAGTAATAGGTCATTTCAGGAAGTACTGGCAATTGACAACCTCCAGGAAAAAGTAGGAGGGAGTGACTTAAGGATGCAGACTTAAGGGTAAAACAGACTTGGGTTTGAACTTCAGCTCAGAAACACAATAGCTATGTGACAAGTAATTTAACTTCTAGGAGCCTCAGGCTTCCCAGCTGTGAAACAGATACATTACCCATTTCAGAGAGCTGAAAAGTTTAAATGGAATGTTATACTTCAAGGGTTTATAATAGTGCCTGGCATTAGGTATGTGGTAAGTGTGATTGTCATTACCGTTTTTCCCCAAAAATACGACCTAGCCGGACAATCAGCTGTAATGCATCTTTTGGAGCAAACATTAACGTAAGACCCAGTTTTATTTTAATATAAAACCAAGTATAATATAATATAATATAATATAATATAATATAATATAATATAATATAATAAACATAACATAATATAATATAATATAATGGGTCTTATATTAATTTTTGCTCCAAAAGACACATTAGAGCTGATTGTCTGGCTAGGTCTTATTTTCGGTGAAACACAGTATTATTAATAATAGTAGTTTTAACACTCATGAGATATTATATTTCTATATTTTAGAGAAGGGGTGCCTCAAAAAGAAAATGTGCTGATTTCATAAGCCATACCAGAAATCAATTTAGAATAGGTCTATACAGACCACATAGGCCCAAAATGCCTGGTTCAGTGTGGCATGCACATTATAGATTCTCAATAATTGTATGGTGAGTGAGAAGGAACGTGGATAAAGCAAAAAGATCTGCTAAAA
Organism: Rhinolophus sinicus; assembly: GCF_057876585.1. Lineage (NCBI taxonomy): Eukaryota > Metazoa > Chordata > Mammalia > Chiroptera > Rhinolophidae > Rhinolophus > Rhinolophus sinicus. The sequence continues at coordinate 40,578,373 of NC_142515.1, forward strand.
GATCTTAGAGTGTAACTTCTAAAGACAGAAGGAGTGCTGAAGCAATGTGAACAGTCTCATACATATTTACAATTGTCTACTGCCCTTTCAGTCTCCCCAGCGACAACTGGTTATTGAAGAAGCTTTGCTCTAAGACTGAGAAAGTGGTGACAAGACTGGCTCATGACAGAAACACAGGAAAGGGGAAAACACCAACACAACTTAGCTGAGCAACAGTTGCTTTAAGGAGAGAAATTCAGAACATTTTCGGTGCAAACTATTTGGTGTTACACTTGGCCTTTTATTTGCTACTTGAACTTCAACCTTTCATTTGACTTGTGATCTCATGAATGCAACCAGAGAAATCAGAAAAAAGATCTCTTTCTGCAAGATGTCTCTACGCAGACAGTCTGAATGCTGGATTTCATCAACTACTGGAAAATGAAGTACAAAGACCTCATGTGTTATTGCTCTGGCAGGCAATTCAAAACTGAAGGAAAGATCTTTCAGTTCTCATGAAAATAGTAAGCAAAGATTAGTTAGGGATAACTGTTTGATGCCAAGGAAGATAACTGCTCAATAAACAAATCTATGAAATATTTAGTACATCTAAAAATCTACCCCTCACACATTTTTAATGCACAAAAAACTCTAACATATATGAAAATTGTAATCCTTCCTCTTCACTTACAATAAGTGCGTTACATAATGATGGATTCAAAATAACTCAGGTTCTTTGGATATACATAACTCACTTTATCAGCTGAAGGCTCACATGAGCCCTAATTCTAAATACAAAGAAAAAAAAATAGTAGCAATCACTGCAACAGTACTAGAATGAGGGCAGAATTCGAGATTCTCACCATCTCTATTCTCCCTTTTAATAGGCACAAATTTTCACGGAAAAATAAGAAGCTTCCGAGCAACATGTGTCTCTGCACAAATCATATCTCCCAGAAGTAAGTGGAGAGTTAAAGGGAACAAGTGATAAGGCAAGAAAATAGCATAAGAAGAAGAAGAAAAAAAGCAAGAACACTATTCAGTAAATAGGCACTTTCCTGGAAACAAACAATGATGCTACGACTATATGCCTAATAACTAACATATCTATTATTTACATTTTTTTCCAAATTGATTGAAACCATAGTGCTGGCTGCTTTTATTCAGCACTCACTATGTGCAAGGTACTGTACTAGGGAGAATCAAAGATGGATAATGCCATGTCTTTAATTTTAAGGAATTTACAATCTAAGTGGAGAAAGGTCAATGTGTCTATAATATCCATAATATAATATGATAGTTAATTAATTAGGGAGCCAGGATGGTAGCTAAGTGTTCTGGCTTTAAGAGACAGAATGAATACGAGGGAGGGAGCAGCCTAAAGGGATAGAAGCAAAGGAAGAGCTATGGCTTTAAAAGAAAGTGGTCAAACTTTAGAGGACGAAAAGATCATCGCTACACCATGAGCAAGCAATATGAGATCTTTAACTCTTGACATGGTACAAATAAGGGGAGACAGAAAGATATTAAGCAATTTGTAGAAGCTCTTCCAAGTTTGTCTGAGTAGATGAGCAGGTCCCTTAGGTTATTCAGGCCAATCCTCTCAATCCTATTTCTCCAGGAAAGACACTTTACAAATCTGACCCAGAGAGTCTCTTGAGCCTCAGCTCAAATCTCTAAAGGAAAAGCAAATGTGGAAGGCTACACACGTTAACTGTTGTCAAGATAAAAGGTAGAGAAGGTTGGAGGAACAGGGAGAGGAGAAACATTTCAGTGTGAGCAGAAGTGCTGGAAAAGATGAGCTGGGTTCAAGTGGGCCTTTATGTTTGCAGCAGCCCCTCACTCACCAAGGTGGGCTGAGATAACGATGCTGCTGCTGCTGTCCCACCTGGAGATCCCTGTGCCCTTCCAAACTTTCCAGGGCCACTGACCTGGCTGTGCTCCAGGGAGAATAATTTAGCTCCAATTACTTAAGCTGCTTTATTGGTTTCACAGAGAAAATCCCCTAAATCGACTTTCACAAAACCAGACAATGCCACACAGAGGGCACAGACTTATTTTTCCTCAAATGTTTTTCTTGTAGAAACAATTAGAATTGAAACAACAACAGAGGCCAGGCTTCCTTCTCTCAATTCAGTGGAAAACCCCCAATTCAAAAGCTTCCCCCAGTTAACAGGACCACAAATATTTCAATAAAAAAGATCCATTTAAGGGTTCAGACTCAGATGGTTTTTCTTTGGGGACCATCACTCAAAATAAACCAATGAGGGGGCAAGTCCTCAGTTCCCCTTCTTTCACCATTCCCCACCCCCAAATCTGCCAACAACCAGCAAATAACTCCCCAGATGCACAGTAATGGCAGTCACCCAGAATGTACATCTGCTGCGTGCATGAAACTCGCTTTGACATATAACTGCCAAATATAGAATTATTCACTTCAGTACTATCGCAGACTGCTCAATCCAAGGGCAGAAACATTTGGGAAGTTCCCTATTAGAAAAGAGAAAACAGAAGACCAGCCATTTGCATCTTTCAGTCTGGGTTCTCTTACTAGCACATGCAAAAACTGCAGACCATGTGTCAAAGTGTTAATTCCTACTTTGAACTTTATTGCCTGCAGGTTTTAGAGGAAAACTGTATGGCAGGATAAGGCAAAGAGGCAGCTAAGTACAATTCAGGCTCTGGAAAGATCAAGGTGAGTCACAGGGAACTCAGAAGAAGGGAATGGGCAGGGGACAAGCTGCTCAGGCCAGGGGGCCCCACAGAAGAGCTTAGCAGGCATCGGGAATAAAAAGGTACATCCCTATTACCTTAAACCTTGCTCTCTAACAAGGATTATAAAACAAAAAGCATTGATGCCAACACATGAAAGGCACCCAGAAATGCATTTAAAATGAAAAAACAAAACCAAAAAAACAACACTTTAAAATATAGGTGCACAATGGCAATTATTTCTCATGTTTAGGAATTAAGGAATTATGAATTTAAAAAAGTAGCAAATTGAAAAATAGAGCCTGAATAAAAAAAAACTCAACCAGGTCTGCCATAAAGCCCTTGCTAAAGGTTTGCCTCAGGACATCATTCACACCTACACAAACACAGACGCTTGTGAACGTGGCTGAAGGAAGAGCCCACATTTAAACAAATACATGTAGTTCTATTTCACAGTAACTGCAGGACTTAGAACTAGTGAACAGTTGTGCAAAAGGCATGGGATCCCAGGAAACCATGGTGTCCATGGCCCCAAGGGCACAGACGAGAACCTTCTATCTATGATATTCTTACAGAACAACCCCACTTGGGACTGTCCTCCAACACTTGTTTCTCCCCTCCTTGTTCCCCTTTCTAAAGGATGAGAAACAAAAACTCACAGACACAGACAATAGTTTAGTGGTTACCAGAGGGTAAGGAGGTGGGGGGTGGGAGATGAGGGTAAGGGGGATCAAATATATGGTGATGGAAGGAGAACTGACTCTGGGTGGTGAACACACAATGGGATTTATAGATGATGTAATACAGAATTGTACACCTGAAATCTATGTAATTTTACTAACAATTGTCACCCCAGTAAATTAAAAAAAAAAAAGAAAAACAAAAAGGATGAGCAGGTGGGAGTATCACCAAACAGAAAATATAAGTTTATGAACCATTTACTTTCCATTCAACTAAATTTTCTAAGACTCAGGGATGGTAAATATTCTGTTGTTACACGAACACATGTACAGTGCAGCCGAATAGGGCACAGACTTAGCTTAAGTAAATCAAACTGGACACTCTTGACTAGAAGGAGGGAGGAAGGAAGAGTGAGAGAGGGATGGAGAATGAAAAAAAGAATATGAACACATGATTACTGTGCTTGTTGGAAAATAGGTACTGTGAATTTTAGACTCAAATTTCTTTAGTCCATCTGAGTACCCCATAACCTTGTAAGATCCACCGTAATGACCCAGGATTGGAACAACATCCAATTAGATATCTATTTGTTTCATTTGTAAAATTTTCCTTGACTATGCTTGCCCAACATATCTGTTTGGATTCCCATACTATTTATTGTCTACAGGGTTTCTTGCCACATACTCTTCCTTTTATCATTAATTTTGTTGATGAACACATACTGAGGCTACTCTTGTGTGAGGGAGTTGTTTGTTTTGAAGATACTGCATATAACTGAGACCTTTGGCCCACTGCCCCCAGCTGAGCAGCCCAGGCAGAAGCGACCATCCCTCCTCCTATTCTGCGCATGTACCCTGCTTGTTCTAGGGGAAAAGGGAGATTCAGGAACCCGGAACAACCACTGAAGGGCTGTAAAGATCACAAGGGCAACTTTTAGAATGAAGATCGATTCTAAAATCAACACGGCCTTAGAAACCCAGTTCCATCCATGCACCTTTGCATTGGTTGTCTCTTCAGATTTTCCAGGGAGATCCCAGCCTGCTAATTTCTCCCAGTAAATGTCAACAGGCAGAGCGAGGAGAGCCACCTGCGTTGTGGTCATCATCAGCGTGGCCTGTGACCAGGCACAAAGTGGCTGTGCTTGGCGTATGCATCTCCGTGCCCACGTGCCGTCCATGATGTCATGGAGACTGCTGTCTCCTGCAGAGTACTGTATACCAGCTATCGGAATCTAACAAACAGCTCAGTTTTCAGTTCCATCCCACCTGTCACAACCAGCTAGACTTGACCGCTGAATAGTTGGTGAATTGTGAATTGTTCAATGACAGTGAAAATAAAGCATTAGGATGTAAGCCATTCTTCCCCTCCCCCCAAGACAGATGACACATTTGTTAAAAGAAATATAAGAGACAATTTGAGAAGAAGTTAAGTGAAAGTGTTTCAAGCTTTTTAGATAACTAAGCCTTCTCCGGGAATTACAGGTGTTGTTAAAGACAAGAGATGGAATACGTCTTTTTACTTGCTTGAAAAACTGTTCTCACTAGTAGTAAGCTGCATTCATAACCACAAAAAGTCACATACTGTTTTCAAACTCGATAGGAAACTGAATATGACATCGTTTGGTAAATCCTTAATGAAAAATACCTAGAACCGATGTTGTATTTTAATAATAACACTTTCCAAATAAATGAGTTAAGAACAGCAGTCAGGAAACTCTTTGCCACCATTTCTCCTGCAAATCCCAGAAATAAAGAACATATAACATAAAAATAGCTCCTTGCCCCAGTTCTTCTTGGCTCTTGCCTAGATACTGACTAAGTGAAAAGACTGTGCTGAAAGTTGTTTGTTTAATGTTAATTTTTTGACTCTATCTTATTTTAAAGGAGTCTCCCCTTCATTTGTACAAAATGTACAAAAAAGTAGAAATTTTCAGTGTAATATACATTTACTTTATGCTTCAGGATTTTTAAGTACAGAATACCTTACTTTTCCTATGACTTTTTTAGACAATGATGGTTTTGTGTTCCCTAAAGAGAGAATCCCACATTCAATAGGACATACCAGCCTAGACCCATTTCCCAGAGCCTTTACACGTACTGTTCCTTCTGTTCCATCTTTGCACACTTGATAAGCTCTTCTTGGAAAAGAGTTTTCATAATTTCTGCTTTTAATAATTCAGATCCCAACTCAAAAGTCATCTACTCTGAGAGGACTCTCTGATTACCCTAAATAAAACAGCTCCCCTAGTCATTACCTACTCACCTTACCATTTACCTTATTCATAGCATTTGTTTGGACCTAAAATTGTCTTATTGGCCTATTTATTTGCATGCTTATTATTTGACTTTTCCACTAGCTACAAGCTTTATTTTTATAGGGTCTCAGGCTGTCTCATTCACTGCCGTATCCCTGGGTACTTAGAAAGGTGTCTGGCACAAGGAAAGTACTCAGAGAATAGCTGATATTTGACTACTTGCCACGTCAACATAAATGGTAACAAAAATTAACATCAGTGAGTACAGTGTTCTGACTATATGCTGTTTTATAAATACCTGCTGTCCTCACTTTCACAAAGTGGCTGAGGACCAGTGACATCGATGGCCTCAATGGCATTCTTATGCTGGAGCATATGTACAACCTTAATTGAAAGTGTTGGTCAGAATAGTTCCTTCGAACAATTTCTGTCTGCAGATATATAATGAGCCTTAAAGTGGTGAAGAGCTGATGGCATCTCTTCAAATAATACCTAAATGAACTACTACTTTTTATAAAGCACCCTATCATATATTGTATATTGATCAGTTTGAGATTCTTTAAAACACTTGTCACATGTATTCTTAACCCCCAAATTAATTTTGTTAGTGTGATTTATGCTATTCTTAGAGGAATTCAATCTGAGTCCTTCTCAACTAGACTTTTTCACATGTCTTTAACAACAGAGCTGATTTAAATTATATGCCAGTTTGAATCAAGAGTTCAGCCATACTACCTGAAAATTTAAAATTGCTAACCATAGTGCCAAGCAATCTCATTTGACCAAATTTAGAAGGTTAAACACTGCTCTACTATTCATTTCTAAAATTTCTACTTGGTATCAGTACTTCTCTGCATACTTCTGAACTAAAACAAAGAGATATTAAATTAACTGAGTGTGAAAAAAGTCCAAAATACCTAGTTTTTTCAGAATCCAAGAAACAGTTCTGATAGTTATAGAATTTTCTAACCACAGGTTTAAATCTCAATGAATCTTGCACTCTGCGTGTGCATGCATGCCGGTGTGTGTGTGTGAAGTGTGTGTGTGTGCATGTGTGTACACACACGTGCGCTGTGGGGCAGCGTGAAAAACAACTGCACCTTTAGGTTTACTGTATTCACCTGTTTTGACCAAGACCTTAAGGAATTAAGGAATTAAGATTTAATTTTATCAGAAACAATTGTTTTATTCCAGGGAGCTGAATGAACAAGAGTACTCAACTAAAAGGTCAAGAAACTTGGAGTGTCATTTGTTTAAAGTAGACGTGAATATTTTTTAGCACGTGAGGAGCAAATGAAGGTGACTATCTAAGCATTCTCTTTTTTGTCTTATTGACGGAAGATCCAAGAAGATGGGGAGAGTTGGATTTATTGAAGCTAAAAGAAATCTTTGGGATGAAAAATCACTTTAACCTTTGAATCTAATCTTGCAAAAACCTTTATCTAAAAACAGAAACTCAGAATTATTTTTCTTGGCTTCTATCTATACTCTATTGATAAAAGAAAAAGGATGTTGAACTTTAAAGAGAAGGATTCTTTCTAAGAAAGACTGATGAAGATGAAAAAAAACCACCATACCTGCTTAAACTATTAATTAAAAACACAAGTCCAGATATATCTATTTTATTAAGTAACAACTTTAAATCTTTAGTCTTTAGCCTGAAAACTCTATATTCACATGAAGGCTTAAGTCAACATGAAGATAAGTGATACTGAACATGTTCTAGAATCAAGACATTAGATGAATTCTGGTTTTTGAATTTTTTTCTTCTAGGGCCTTTTCTTACTCAACTCCCTAAGGAAGTTATTCAGTAGTCCACAAACTAACTGATGTGTGCCCTTATATTTTCTAATACATTGCCCACTTGAGTCAATTGGAATTTTGCTACGAACAATTATGCTACTTAGAAAAAAAGTAGGACAATAGAATCCTGTAAGTGAACTGCTCTTGGAAATTTTCACCTATACTTGTGGTCTTCCACAAGTATAGTAATTTGATATATTAGAATTCCACAAAGGAATTTTTAAATTGCATCTTCAAAGTTTCAATAGTGAACGCCTTATTAGCTGGAACGTTCGGGGAATGGAATTGTGAATTTAATTTTTGGTTTAACTCAAGACTTTTCAGAAAATGCTTTTTGTTTAGCCTTTGAGGTTGAAAATATTTCATAAATGCATTAATCCACTGCGTTTCATATACTTCAGCCACTTTCGTAAGAAAGGAACTGGCCTCCAGGAGTTTGTAGTCATGGGTGGTATTCATTGTAATAGAATAAGGTAGAGGGGGGAATGGAGGAGATATATCCCAAGACATATTCTGAAAACTATTGTTTACAATGTTTTCCTGGTCATAGTTCATTTTGTTCCGATTTCCCACTCTTATGAACATAAAGGGAAAAAAGTCTGTCAGTTCAGGTTTATTAGTTTGGTTCTAGTTAGCAGAGGTTTCATGTATGGTACCTCATACTATTTTTCCATTAACTTAAGGCATATTTTTTGTGAAAATTGTATTTTCTGATTGCTAAACAAATATACACAGTTTGAATGAAACAATGGTAAAAACTTAAAGTAAAAAATCACCACTTAGAGAGAACCATAGTCTACCATTTTGGCGAAAAGACACCCATACATACATGCATAATTGCAGCTTTGTAAACTGAGAGGGGAATATGCTTCACATCCATATAGCTTACTTGATAAAATCCAGCAACATTTCTATGATATTAGGATATCCTGCATGATCATTTTAATGCTTTCGTAGCGTTCCATTATCTACTTAACAACACCTAGTGATGAATTGGAAAGTTTCCAAATTTTATTAAAAAGCACCACTATAAAAAAAAAACACCCAAAACTTTGCATGTACATCTTTGCACACTTGTTTAATTATCTTCTTAGGATAAATTCCAAGAAGTATAAACTATATTTTAAGTCATATGCCTATGCAGGCACAACCAAGAATATTTCCTATAAATAGATATTTTGTATATTTTCTCATTTCAGAATACTGTACTTATGGTTGTGTTGAGCTAAGACTTATATCGTGAAGAGACCAGATAACTATAACTATTTAAACTGTGTATATAAAATTCCCGGAAGGCAGACAGCCTACTCTCCCAAACTAGAACATTTCTATCACACGTGAGCCAGAGCGCTTTGGCCCAAAGCTCCCATAGCACCTTAATGAATACAAGTGGTCAGGGTTGCGGTTTCACATTTCACCAGGGGAATGCCCACGGATAAGGATGGAATGTCAGGTGGATGCAAGATTTCCTCATTCAGCACTTTCCATTTACTTCCAGCAGCTGGCTTCAGGCAATGACCAAGGGATGCATGCACACACCCCACACGTTCATTCAATTTTTTGAGCAAACCTCACAGAGCACCACCCTGTGGCCCTGTGGTCCTTGCCCAGAGAGCACATTCTGTCTAGTTGATGACTGCAGGACCAGGTGGGTTCATACAGAAAAAGTCTGCTTAAAGTAATTCAGGGAAGTCTTCACACAAGAGACACTAGAGCAGGTCCTGGAAGGGTGAATGGATTGGGTTACCTTGGATAGAGGGAGACTTGTTCTCTGGTTGCCCATTGGATATTCCCACCCACCCCTTCTTTGGCTACCTCCACAAGAGAAAGGCTAACGCCTCCCTTTGCAAGCCTCCCTTGCAGCTGGAGGAGCTAGAATATGCAGTCCTGGCCAGGGAGATAGCAGTCTGCTAGAGGCTTCCGGGAAGGCATTTTGTTTTTCTGACAGAGGCACTTGAATAAGCTACTCCTGTCCTTCACTTGTTTTTGTCTTGAATGGAGATTTGAAGCACAGAGCTAGGTAACCAAATTGTGAAGACCAACATCACTACACCTCTGAACTAGCACCAGCAGCTGTCAACCTTCAGACTGCTTGTTTTGTGAGGAAAACAAACAAACAAAAACTGTCTTTGCTTACACCATCATTAGCCAGATATACAGCTATGGTTGGCTGAAGGCATTCTAAACTAACACATCACTCCTCCAACCAAGATAGTCTTTGGATAGAGGCAAGAAAATTACTGGTGAATAAGGTATAAAACAGGACAAAATAGGGATGACTGCTTTAGGCTTAAAATTGTACAACTGAAACAGCTCTCTTATGCTCTCAACATATGGCCCTTTCAAGTTCAGGAGGCACAGTTAAGTAGACAGGGCAACTTTTCTACCAAGTGTCAAGGCCTAAAAGGGCATATGAGTATGCATTTTATTAGAAAAAATTGTTGACATTGTCTGATAATGAATTTGAAAACAATGGCATCCTAAAGACACACCAACTTCAAAAGTACCCAAAACAAACTCTAACATGAATCATAGAACCAAAGAGTAAATATAATGTAGGTATGAAAAATGAAAAGGCAGTACAACCAGGCAAAGGGAATGCATGAGTATACTGTCCTTTCTGTATCCTGTCTTCTTGCAGAAACTTTAAAAGTTTATATGAAAATGCCATTTTAAAAAAAGCCAACAGCCAAAGTGCTATCAGCCCACTGGAATTAAAACAAATATATATATATATATATATATATATATATACACACACACACACACACACACACACACACACACACACATTTTATTTTAAGGGAAAGGAAAACTACAGCATCTGGACTATCATGTATCTTGGCCAACTGAACAATCTAAAGGTTATACTATTCAAGGATGCTCAAGTGACCTAGAAATGATGTAAAGAGATGTCCACTAAGAAAAACTAATGTTACAAATGTACATAATTTGTTGGTAAAATAAGACAATGAATATGCAGACAGTTGTCATAACAAATCAAATAGCCTAGTAACAGTTTCCCAAGGTAATGAGAAAATAAGGTACTCATTTTAATATGGGTAATTTATAAAATTATAAATAAATGGGGAGGAACTGTGTTTTGAAGAAAATAATAACAACAACAAAAACAATGAAACAAATATGGAGACATTTTATATATTCTCACAGGGTGAGGGACAATATACTAATAGGTACTATTTTATGGATCTATTTCTCTGAAGGAAATAACCAAAAATCACCACACATTAAAGTGTGAAATAGAAGATGTGTGATAAATTTCCAGGTATGAAAAACATAGACTGTAAAATCTAAGAGGGTGAGACATTGATTGTTATTTACCACTGTTTCCCAGTATCTTCCACAGTGTCTGCCAAATAATAGGTGCTAAAATACTTGTTGAGATTTAAAAAAGAGCTAGTAATATACTTAACAAATGATGTGAAAAACCTATACACTGATAACTATAATATGTTATTAAAAGAAATTGAAGAAGACACAAAGAAATGGAAAAATATTCCATGTTCATGGATTGGAAGAATCAACATAGTTAAAATGGTCATATTACCCAAAGCAACATGCAGATTTAATGCAATCCCCATCAAAATCCCAATGGCATATTTTAAAGAAATAGAAGAAAAAATCATCAGATTTTTATGGAATCACAAAAGACCCCGTATAGCTGAAGCAATCCTAAGAATAAAGAACAGGACTGGAGGTATCACACTCCTTAACTTCAGTTTATACTATAAAGCTATAATAATCAAAACAGCATGGTACTGGCAGAAAAACAGACACACAGACCAATGGAATAGAACTGAGAACCCAGAAATGAACACACATATACATGGGCAGATAACTTTTGACAAAGGAGCCAAAAACATACAATGGAGAAAAGAAAGCCTCTTCAATAAATGGTGCTGGGAGAATTGGAAAGCCATGTGCAAGAGAATGAAACTAGATTGCTATTTGTCCCCATATACCAAAATTAACTCAAAATGATTAAAGATGTAAACATAAGATTTGAAACAACAAATTGCATAGAAAAGAGCAGAAGTACTAAACTTATAGACATTGAGTTCAGAGAGGATTTCATGAATTTGACCTCAAAGGCAAGGGTAAAAGCAAAAATAAATGAATGGAACCATATCAAACTAAAAAGCTCCTGCACAGTGGAAGAAACCATCAACAAAACCAAGAGACAACCAACCGAGTGGGGGACATATTGGCAAACAACACCTCGCCTCCGATAAGGGGCTAATATCCAAAATATATATGAAGAACTCATACAACTCAACAACAAAACAAACAATCAAGTTTAAAATGGACAGAGAACCTCTACAGATGCTTTTCCCAAGAAGACATATAGACGGCCAATAGATACACAAAAAAAATGCTCAACTTCACTAGCTATTAGGGAAGTACAAATCAAAATCACAATGAGATACCTCCTCAAACCTGTTAGAATGGCTATCATCAACAACACAAATAGTAACAAGTATTTGAGAGGCTGTGGAGAAAAAAGAACCCTCATCCACTGCTGGTGGGAATGTATAATAAATTGGTATAGCCACTATGGAAAACAGCATAGAGGTTCCTCGAAAAATTAAGGACAGAATTACCATATGACCCAGCAATTCCTCTTCTGGGTATCTAACCTCAAAAATCTGAAAACATGTATCTATAAAGATATATGTACACCTATGTTTATTGCAGCATTACTCACGGTGGCCAAGACATGGAAACAACCAAAGTTTCCTTCAATAGATGACTGGAAAAAGAAGCTGTGCTACACACACACACACACACACACACACACATACATAATGGAATATTACTTGGCCATCAGATGAAATACTACCATTTGTGACAACATGGATGGACCTTGAGATTACCATGCTAAGCAAAATAAATCAGAAAGAAAAAGTCGAGAACCATATGACTTCACTCGTATGTGGGATACAAAACTGAAAGGAACAAATGAATAAGACAAACAAAGAAACAAATAATCATAGACACAGAGAACAGTTCAGTGGTTACCAGAGGGTTAGCGGGGAGGGGGATTGGTAGAAGAGAGGAGAGGGGGTCAAATATATAGTGATGGAAGGAGAACTGACTCTGGGTGGTGAACACACAATGTGATATATAGATGATGTATTATAGGAAGGTACACTTGAAACCTGTATAATTTTAATAACTTTAATAAACATAAAAAATATAAAACAAAACACATGTTGAAAAAAAAAAGAACAGAAGGAAAAGAGAGAAAATAGGAAACTTCCTAGAAGAGCAACATGTTTTTTATAAAGGACTTAGCTTTTTCAAGTCATAGATATCTCACTCAATATAAAATACACATAAAGTTGCCAAATGTTATTCAAGAAATAAAGAACAACAGAGGAAACATTCTTATGAAATAGGTTATGGACCTACACATTTTGAAGATCACTTACAAATTCCATTCTAGATTCTATTACTCAAAATCTGATAGTATCTATTATTACCATTTTCATTGAACAATGATGTTTGTTGAAGAATGACTATCTAAAATAACTAAGGGCAATCTGTTTTTAGAAGGGAAGATCGAATTGTATTATTTTGAATGAGTTTAGAAGCAATTACCACTTGTTAGGAGCATTTCTCTCTTGGTTGACTAATATTTAAGAAATACCTTCTTATCCATGAAACTCTAAACCAAGGTTTAATCTGAAGTATATTCTTTAATGGGACAGTAATAAAGCATTAGAGATTTATTTAGCACTTCCAAAACACTTTATGTTGATGTTGACCATTTCAGGAAATTTTTCCAACAATCACCTTGAGACTGGGATTATTGCTGTCTTTGTCTTATAGATGAGCCAAAACACTTCCTGAGGTTAGTTAAGAAACCCAAGGCCACACAGTAAGCAACGGAGGAGAGATGAACACACAGAAAACATGCGGAAATCTACTGCAGAGCTGAACACCACGCTAAAGTATAATTGGGTCAGTGGTAGTGATGGTGATAACAACTGATGATACCATTACTAATTACCATATACAGTTGCTGGAACAGCCTCATTCATATTTCATCTTTGTAAGTTACACCAAACCTTAGTTCTTCCTCTCCTGCCAAGGACAAAATCTATATTTCTCAGGACCAAAGTCTTAAATCACGATACTTGGAAATTCTTTTTCAAATAACAACTTTTTCCCCCTCCCTTTATGCCTTAGTGCTAATGAACTGACCAGGAGAGGAAACACATTTAGCATCTCCTCCAGGCCTCTGGGATACTATTTACACAGGGTTAGACCTTGCTTCACTGTTTTTACTGTGGTCATTGCCTGAAATTGTTACATGACTGAAGCTGTTATTCTGGCAGAATAAGACAGCACTTTTGAGATTCTTCAGATGCTTGGTGCCAGAGAGAAAATGAATAGCTACTGTAACTGTACTCCGGGTGCATACTTAAGAGCTCTCATCTTGGTTTTCATATATATATATATATATACACACACACACACATACATATGGAAACAACAAAATAGATTAACTTGGCTTAAACAAATTCTGAAAACTGTTATCCATAGCATGTTATGTTGTGGTCCTAATGTGATCTTGTTCATCCTACTTGAAATATTAAAAAGCATTACCTTCTATGTTTCTCTAATTCTAGTTCACTGATTAGAGAATAGGCTATTTAAAAACAGCTCAGCTTTAATGTTTTATGTTGGTATCAACTCAATCTCTACATGTTTAAGGCATGTTACAGTGATATTAGAACCACGTGAACTGGCCTTCCAGTTACTTTTGAACTGAAAGAAAATAATTATGAAAATTTTTTTAAAAAGACAACTGCAGGAGGTGTGAGTTATGTAAGTAGGCAATCCATAAACGAAGAATGCACATGGCTAGTAAACATATAATACTCATCTGTACTAAGTAAAGTATTGCAAATTGAAACAATGACATGCACATTGTTCATCTATGAAGTTGGCAAAGAAAAAGTTAACACTCAGTGCTGTAGAGGGCGTAATGAGGTCAACGTGTCGCCGAACTGGTTCAAGCGGAACAGAAAGCAACTCTGCAGTATGCTTTACCATCCAATCAGGAAAATTTCCTTTATTCTCCAGTCTTAGTCCCATATACGACACACACACACACACACACACACACACACGCCAATGATATTTTTAATTTGGGCCCCAATACCACTTCTTTGTCTCAAGAGAAACCCTTCTCTAGAGACATACTGAAACTGAGGATGCCAGTTTGCCTGTCCCCAGGATGGCCATGTTCACGTGAGAACATTCTATGGTAACATGTTGAAGGAGGGGATCACTCAGGATTCAGAGTAACCTGGTAGCTGGCTGACCTTGAACAAGTAGTTGAATTTGTTGAAAATGAGAATATCCTTTTCACAGAGTCACAAGGATCAAATGTGATAATGTATGTGGAAGTCGCTTGTAAATAACAAATCAATACACATCCTTTCAGACTCAAAACTTGGATTTTTTCAGTTTCCCTCTCAGTGTCCTTAGATGTCCCTCTCAAAGCACTGTAGGATCCTATCACTTCACCCAAAGGACAAACCTGCTCCAATGTCATTTTTATTCTTACTAAATTTACATTATTAGACCACTGTATGGACATTGAATTTTACTCTCACCCACCTCTACCGATGTTGTTCCAACAGAGTAACATTATTAAAATTTGCTCTTACACTTAACTGAGGCAGAACTATCATAAACATGAAGTCTTCAGGGAGAGACAAGCAAGCATTAGAGCCCTTGATTCACAATAGAGGTCTATTATTTACATAGCTGGCATATACCGCCTTATGTAACCCTTCCTACCAAGGGGAGATTGGCATGACACCTGACAGAGATTTGCTGCTAAAAGAGTTTAAATTTTTCAGCAGACTGCCTTTATAAAAAATGCAAACAGAATATTCTTCAAGTGGGGGAACAGTTAGCCAAACAGATTAGAATTGACGATGACCTTTTTAACCATCTTTTTAGGACTCTGTTTTCTATGCCTAACATGTCAAGAAAGTGTTTAGCTGTGAAATCAGGGAGAGAAAAAAATGAATTCTTCCTCTAGCCTGAGAAGGAGGGCTTCACCTTTACGTGGCTTGGAATGACAATTTCCCATCATTAAAAGCCTCCGTCCTCCAGGCAATAGAGAAATATGCGCTAAAACAACAATGGGTGCCTCGCTTCTGGACTGGTCATCCGCAAGCTGTAAAAATGCCTTTATTTTCCCTTCTCAAGGTGATTAGGCTGGTGGGGTGATGAGAGCAGAACTGCAGCACAATTACCATCCATTTCCCTTTGCTGCACTGCAGATTCTTTCCAACCCAACACCCGTGTCCTCGGTGACATTTAAGTACAGAAGGCGAGCTTTCCCTTTTTTAAAACGGATGCAGCAAACCAAAGAACAGATGTGGAGATCCATTGCTCTTAGAAATTAAATGATCATTCTGTCGGTCTCTAACATTACGATATTTCCATCCTGGGTGTTTTAGAGAGATTGGCCGGGGGTGGGGGTGGAATCTGTATTTCGGATGGTAGGAGCCTGCTGTGAATACAGATGGAAATTTTATGGTTTGTCTAATGCTTGTCTATTTTAATAAAGAGAATAAATTACAACAGCAGCACAATTTCATTCTATGCTCCATGTGTTGCAGTGCTGAAATAAAAGCAGCTCTCTATCCTGGAATCTTTTATCTCTCTGCATTGTTCAGTTTATTCCAACCCTGCCTCTGAAATTTTTTATCAAGAAGAGCACATTCGCTACAAGGAGGGAAGAAAAAATCTCTAGGGACAATATGGAATGCATCTCTCTCTCTCTCTCTCTCTCTCTCTCTCTCTCTCTCTCTCTCTCTCTCTCTCTCAGAATAGAAGTACTCTTTGTCTGGTTACTATGAGAACCAAATGATAGAGCCTCACCTTTGAGGCAATGGTACACAGTTGCGGAGAAGAAATAGATGCAGAAAGTTTGACTTATTCTCTTATCACCTCCCAGAGGCTGACAGGTACCAAAGTAAAGACAATTCTCTACATGCAGAGCGTGGGGGAAAGGGGTATACTGAACTTTTCAGCTTCATCTATGACATTTACTGATCATTCTTACTAAATTTCCAATAGTCGATCATTTATTCCACTGTACACAATGGGCAGGCACACCACAAAAGTTAAAGTATAATCACAAAGTGTCGCTAGCAATTTTTTACTGAAGTGAAAATTAAAATAGAGCCAATTTAAAATACAACAAGAAATAAAATTACTTGAAATCTAGGTGACAGGCTGGAAACGGACCCACTCCTTTTTCACTAACAATTTGACATTTAGGGTGCTCCAAGGTGTTTTAGAAGCGATACCCTGAAATTCCATATGGCCACATTTTAGATTCCCATTCTTGGCCTATGCGTGTATTTTGTAATAGTTCCCGAAGGGGGAAAATACTACTTAAAAAAACACCTAGTTTTAAAGATCCTTCTTTGACATAGAAGACTCCAAGAACTAACATGAAGGTTTCAACAATGGTGCTGGAATTCCTAGAATTGGCTGCTTCCAGGGGAGGAGGAATACTGACTGGAAATGGCACATAGAAACTTCCAGAGGCAATGAAACGTAATGCATCTCATTGGGGAAATGGATTAAACAACAATGCCTTTGTCAAAACTGAATTAGTATGCATTTAGAATCACTGCATTTCACTCAAGTAAATGATAACTATATTAAAAAAAATCTTCCTCGAAACATTAAAAAATAAGATTCTAAGCACCGAGTTCCATTCAGAATTTTTTGGACATGTACCTGCAACGCAATAAACAAAAGAATGCCTTTTGTTGAACGTTTACATGAAAGCCGAGGGATT
This sequence comes from Rhinolophus sinicus, assembly GCF_057876585.1. Classification (NCBI taxonomy): domain Eukaryota; kingdom Metazoa; phylum Chordata; class Mammalia; order Chiroptera; family Rhinolophidae; genus Rhinolophus; species Rhinolophus sinicus. The sequence continues at coordinate 40,595,664 of NC_142515.1, forward strand.
CCTGGTGCCATCCATCTCTGCTTCAGTGCCACACTTTCCTAAGATATTACCATAAAAAGTTTATTGTTATGAGATGACGGTAAATATTGCTGTGGATGCAATTAAAAGCTCTGCATTAAATTGCAAGTTCAAGCTAAAATTCTGGGCTAGGCATTCCTGCCACACTCCCCACGGTGACACAAGGGACTTCCCAGACATATCTGAAGTGAATGTCCCAGCTGTGGTCTACAGAACAAAAGACTGAGTTCAGGAAGGCCTCTACCCATAGAATACATGTGTGTCTCTGTTTATGATACTTGGATAACAGACCTCAAAGACACACACATCGAGACACAATCATCCTAATATAAAAGGATTCCTTTATATCGTCAAGTGCCATCATGTATTTTATATCTATCCAGGAACTTCCGGTTTAACATAACTACGTATCTACTACAACGAGCAGTACACACCTGTTTCATTTTTTTTAAAAAACAACAAACTGTGTGCTGTTTTCTCTCATTTTGTCTACTTTGACTTTCAACTAAACAAAACTCTTTTATTAGATTAGACGTCTGTTTATTTCTGCTAGAACTAATAACTGCAAATACTGATATGAAGCTGTTAGGCTACTGAAATTAAAAACACAGACAGATATACAAACACACATGAACACAAACACAAGAAGAATTATAAAAAAAAAAAGAATCTTATTATTTTAGGATAATGACATTCCTTACTGGTAATTCAGGCTTTAATATTAAAGCAACATTTTTCATCAAAACATTATGTACTCTTTTCCAGACTTGTTTAATAAAAGGTTTGCTGAGTATATCAATATTTTTGTAAAAGTCTTTACAATGCAGCTTCAAACTGAAGTATTCTTTCAATAAAAGCACATTTCAGAAAAGTTAAATCTAATGCATGTTGTTCTTACAATCAGTTTGACAAATTTTCAGGGCATTTTTACATCTCAAGCATAATCATGTCCGTTTTTGTTAAAGAGCGTATTTGTAAATAAAAACTTTTATTATTTTTCAAGATATTTCCTTTTTAATTTCTCAAAACTTCTAAAAATTAAAATTTTAAAGATGTTATGTGAAATAAATGGATTGTATTAAATGATCATGCAGCTTACTGAGGATGATTTTCTTCTATTTTTCTACTTTTCTCTTTTAAAAATCAGTATATTGCTTGCAAAACAGAAGAATGCATTAAAACATGCCAGTTTAAAAGGATTCATTGTGAACATAACAACTACTTATAGTATATGGAACAGCATAAATATGACATCACAGTTCTTATGAAGATTGTCACCATCTAAATCTGAGACGTCTTTTTTTTTAATTAAAGATTATTTTTAGTAAAGTTACATAGATTTCAGGTGTACAATTCTGTCATACATTACCTATATCTCACATTGTGTGTTCACCACCCAGAGTCAGTTCTCTTTCCATCACCATATATTAGATCCCATTTAACGGAGTCTAATATATGAGATGCCTTTTAACTAGCACTTCTAAATTCATCATGCCCTATGAATGACAGCTTAGACAAAAAGCAATGGCTTCAACACTTCTCAGAATAATTCAGTTATGATTCTCCAGGTTTCTAATTTTTCAGCTCAGTGGATTTCTGTTCTCTTGGATGTGCCAAGTACAGAGCTTTGGCATTTTTGGGGTAGTACTAAAAGCCCAAGTTAAAAGTCAACATAAAGTAACATTTTTTACTTTGCAAAAATATTATTAACAGTTGACAGGAATAAGGGAAAGCAGGAGGAATGGAGGAGGCACATCTACCACAAATGTCAGCTTATCCCTCTGCATTCCTTTCATAACACAAGGTATAACTAGCCTCTGAGATACTCACATTTGACATTTCTGACACATCCTTCTTGGCTCCTTCCTTTCTCCTCCACCCCACAGTAAGCCATCATGTCCAATGAATCCCACTACTGAACTTGTTTGTGTGTTCTCTACACCATCTGCTCACATTCTCAGTCTTCAGGGCCAGCTTCAGTGTCCACGTCACTCTACCCTCTACCCTGGTAGACGTGCCCCTTCGTATGGCCTCCATTTCACTATATGCATTTTCTATATGAACTACAGTAGCCCTCCAATAACACTGTTTTGTTCAACCATCACTGAGAGAAAAATCAATTCGGGCAGGGCTCACTGTGCCTGTGGAGTTGGCACCTCCTCCCATGTCTGTGTGGTATTCTCCGGATACCACTGTTTCCTCCCACGTCCCAAAGCTGTGCGTGTGAGGTAGATTGGTGTGTCGACACTGTCCCAGTCTGAGTGAATGTGAGTGGGTGTGAGTGGCCCTGCCATGTAAGGGTGTCCTGTCCAGGTGGGTCCTGCCTTGTACCCTGATTTGCTGGGACAAGCTCCAGCCACTGTGACCCTGAACTGGAATCAGCGGGTTGGATAAGAGTGATCTTATTTTTAGTCATCTTTCTTCAATGTACATAGAGCTCACACTCATTTCAATGTTTACTATCAGAAATGTTTTAAGTCTTTATTTAGAAGTTTGGCAATGTTTTTGTGACCAAAAATGTGCTGTAGGAACTCAACTCTTATTTATTTCATTTAGCCTATGGTAAAATTGGTTTTGTTATATGTCGTTCCACTTAAAGTTGCCGTTTCCAAGAACCTGTGATGTTAAGTTAGGGCTTACTGCATACGACTATATTTCAGTTCTTTTAAACTTGTCTGTCTTCCTTACTAAACTACTATTTCCCAAAGGACTAGAAGCATGTTTTATTTCTCCTTGTATCCACAAGGCATATAAATATTTGAACTGAAATGCTGTTGAATCAAAATAATATGTTTCCTTTTCACTGCACTACAATAAATATTTCAGCATTTTGTTCTTTTTATGTTCTTATTGTTGGCTAATTTTCTTGTCAAAATAATCCCACATGCTTTAGCTTCTAAGAATTCAGTCCATAAAAGTTCATTTCTCCAAAGCCAACTGTTTACCTATTGGTTAATCTGATATACATGAAACATCAACCTTTGATAACGTTTAACATATTATATAATGTGTTACTCTCTGGTATGTTACTGCTATTGAAGTAGTTCCATCTGCTGCAGTGAATTTCTGCGAATACTTTTATGGTGAAGAAGACATGAAAGTAGAAACAAAAGCGGAAGGGCAGAAGCCATGTAGAAAAAGAGACAAAGAAGAATGCAGGGCATACGGTTGGTATTTAATAATTACTTAGAAAATAATTTCTAAGTACAAGGGGATCAAGTAGTAGGAGATATTACAATGGAAAACACAGAAGATAAAGTACTAGGGGGGACTATGCTTTTACATCTTTACAAATCTATACTTAGCTGCTGTTTATAAATGTTTCAGTGTATTCACCAATTAGTGAGATGTATGTATTTCAATGCCAACCACGAGACAAAACTAAAAGTTAAAAAAGGAAGGATAAAATCCACCTGTAAACAGAAACAAAGTTCCCGTGTAAAGGGACTGAACAGGGCTCTCACTGTCTTCTCTGTAAAATGACCGTGACCTTGATCCCTATTACCAATTGTGGCAACAGCTGAGGCTGTGCTGTATCAATATATTATGAGTTAGACAATTTACGCACAAAACACTACGTCAATTTGGAGTGTCCCTTGATGGCTAAGGGGGAAAATTAGGGGCCTTGGCTATTATGTCTTACGGGAACTGGCGAAGGAACAGGGAGCATTTATCTTGGAGAGAAGATGAAGCAGCAGCACAGCACTACTTTCATCTATATAAATAGCTGGCATATGGGTGGACATAACAGGGTGCTAGATTTAGTCTCAAAATAAGAAGTATGTTCTAACAATTAGAACTGTCCAGAAATGAGGTGGGTTATGTTTAGAGGTGGGACATTTCCAGGCACAGGAAATTCATAAGCAAAGAATGACAAGCAATTCATAGAGCTCTTGTCAAGGAGAGGCGGGCTCTGCAGAGGGCCCAGCTCAGTGACCTCAAATATCCCTTCCACCTCTAAGATGCCATGATTCTTAACGCTCTTTGGGAATTTTCCATACAACTTTGCCCTTCAAAACTGATGTATCTGTCTTTTATATTAGCCCTATAGGTTCAAATTCAGATTTCTACAATAGCTCTTTTCTGTGAAGTTAAATCATTCATTTACTTACTCTAATACATGACTGAATCATTTACTTTAATCTGTAGTCCATAAAAATCATTACTAATATATTAAATATGATTTGAGAGGTTAATATGAACTTGGAGGCAGGATAAACAGATTTTTTTTTCACCCAGTATTCATCGTAAAACAATTTGAAATCATGTTTTTTGTCTCAATCACGTAAATTTGAGTAAAATGTGATTGTCTTGCACGTATAGTGATGTAGCTTGTAGTGGCCCCCATAAAAACATTTCCGAATAAAACAATGGTGGATTCCCTCTGACAAGGACATGAGAAACTAAACTACAATTAAATTGGGAAGTAGCAAAGTTCTTTATGTCTATTTGTGTGCAATTCCCTATTGCCTGGTGGCAGGTGGCAACTGGGCCAGGGGGCCTTTCGAGGGGTGAGACTGGTGGGAGATGGAAGTGTCCTTCCCTTGGCTCAGGTCGGGTAGGTGGAAGGAGAAGACAGCTTTGGCAAGTTAAAGTTGAGAAAAATCAAAACAAGAAGGCAATTTGAAAATAATCAAAACAAAAAGGTGCGTAAAACACATGATGTAGGGAATTAAAGGGCCAGAGAGATACAAACAAAGCTAAGTGACTAGATCCTAGATGAGATCCTGATTAATAAAAGCAGGACTTGTTGCCCAAAGCTAAATTTTATGTATTCTCCTATATGTGCTATGGCATGGCCCATGGAAGGGTCCACTCTGCTTAAATGATCAAGAGATGACAGAACATCTAGGAAGAAATAATGCCCACTGATGACATTGGAAATTAATAAATGGAAAATGGATTCCAAGAGGACACAGAGTGAGGTCCTAATCATAAATGGCAGGCAAGATTCTCAAAGGAAGCAAGGCTGAGAGAGTTTGAGAGACAGGTAGCACAGAGGACCTCTCATTTGCTCTATAATTTGCACACCCACACACACCCACCGCCTGCCCTGCAGATATATTCTACCATTTCAAATGTGCTCTTGAGGAGAGAGGCAGGGTGCCCCAAAGTTAGTCCTGCAACCTAGGAAAAAAGTCCTGCAACCTAGGAAATGCCTCAGTCCTGGGCAAAGCAGGGTGACTGGTCACACTATCCCCAGGTGAGTATAACACAGCCTCTTCTCTCGCCAGCTTAGACTCACAGTCCTAAAAAAAACCTCAGATGAATGAATGAAGGCTGCAGAGGATTCTCCATACCACAGTGGTAGGGTCCTCAACAGAAAACAGACCAGAAAGAAGCAGCTCAAGTAACAAACTTATGGCTCTTGCCAAGATTCAGAATCAAGACTTGTGACTTTTTTCATCTGGACGTCTTCATCTACAAAAGACTATAATTCTATGTAGAGTATCTTAAGTTTCCTAAGAGATACAGATAGTCGTAAACAGTTGTCATAGCTGAGAGGAAAGATAGTGCCCTCGGCTGAGTAAGCCAGGGCCTCAGGTGGGATTGGAGATGAGCCCTGAAAGTTGGAAGGAGAATGGGGGAAGGAGGAATTGCAGGCAGAGCAGCACAAAGAACAGTGGTGGAAGAGTCGGGGTCTGTTCTGGGAAGGGTGAAAGGTAGATTTATTTTCACTAGTACTGAGGTCAGCTAGAGGATTTGTGGGTAATGAGGTTGTAAATGCTGGCACTTGCTTGTGAAAGGAAAACCTTGAATGGTATGCTAAGGAATCATGAGAAAGAAGGAGAACAGAAAATGACACCACTATGGTTTAGGAAAAAAGATGAAGCCCTACTGTTTTTTGTGCCATTTTTATAACAAAAATTGAAACGAACTAACAATACCAAAATAAAATATTAGTTGGATCCATTTTGGTACATCCATAATGAAGAATTCTATAGATCCTTTAAAAACAGAAATATATTCATTGGTGTGGACATACGAAAGGTTGGACAATTAAGTTTGTGAACTTTCCACTGCGTCAGCACATGGTGGAAAGTTCGCAAACTTAACTGCCCGACCTTCATATGTTCATATTGTATTGTTCAGTGGGAAAAAATAAGGTTACCAAACAGGAGGTACACTATTAACTCCATTAATTTTGGGGAAAGAAGGGAACAGAAGAGAAGGGAAAGCAAACCTAAGTATACAAATGTACAGTAAAATGCTGGAATAACATTTCAAGATGATAACAATGATGCTTTCTGTGGGTGACCCTGGCCTCCCTGTGTTGAACATTAGATAGACAACGGACATTGATTATTTACATGGTGAGAAAGATAAAGGTAAGAGAACTCCAGAATGCCTTAGGATACTACAGTAATCAAGCGGGGAGTAAAAGTGGCACAACAGGTATCAATATTGTCAGAATACCCGTCTGTCTGTGGTTTGCTTATTTCTCTTTCATTGTCCCTGGGAAACACATACATCTCAGACAGCCTCTGAAGCATTTGTGGGAGTGTCACTAAACCTGAACTTTTGCTGACTGGTTTCCAAGTGGATTTCACTCTGAAAGTCGAGGAGCAGCTAGCTGCCAGTGGGCAACCTTTAATGGGAATGCAAAGGTAAATCCATTAAGGACAGTCAGGGGACAAAGGACTGGCTTTTCCCTCACGCGGAATAGAGACACCTGCACTGGAGGTGGGGTGCTGCTGCGGAATATACTAGAGCTGTGCTGAGAGATCTTGGGAACTCACTGCACCTCCAGAGGACCCAAGTATTCTTACACTCCATACCACGTTCAATGCTGTTTCCGTAAACCACATTTCTTCCTAATAGAAATTAACATAAACTGGACTCTGAGTTTCACTGTGCTATTTGGAACATATTGAATTATAGGCACACATATATGTTTATGTATAGGTAATATACACCATGTTTCCCCCAAAATAAGACCTAGCTGGACAATCAGTTCTAATGCATCTTTTGGAGCAAAAATTCATATAAGACCTGGTTTTATTTTTCTATAATATAGGACCAGATCTTATATAATAGTAAGACCCGTCTTACACTAATTTTTGCTCCAAAAGATGCATTAGAGCTGATTGTCCGGCTAGGTCTTATTTTAGGGGAAACAGGGTACATATATGTGTATGTATATAATTATTACATTTTATATAAATATATTTTTCTTCATATACACGCATATATTTTTATTTGTTTCTTTACCCCCTACATGTAATTAACTACAGCAAGTTTACTTTCCTCATTTTAACTGACAGGTCTCATTAGCAAGGCTTAGCATAAAACAAACTCATTTCTTCCCACTGGATGAGGGAAGGAGGAAAGAAGTGGGAAAGTGGGAGGAATTAACATTTGTTGAATTACTGCACTGTGCCGGACACTTCACATTTGATTTAATTTTGTCTTCATAACATCACCTTGCACTAGATGTTACCACTACGGATGAGGGCACAGAAGCTCAGAGTAGTTAAGTAACCAACTTGAGACTACGCAGCAAAGAAGTGATCATGACGAGACTTAAACTCAAGCCTATGTGACTCCGCAACTCACGCCCCGGCCCATTTGCATATTCCACCGAGCCTCCCAAAATCAATTTTCCTATTATTTCAGAGATCCCCAGCAGCACTTAAAAAAAGGGTGGCATGAGCTCTATATGCAGGCACAGCACAGATCGAATGAATAATTTAGGTTCCACTAATGCTGAAGGGACGCTCTAGGAAAGCAGGTCAAAGCCAGGAATGCCAGCTGCACCTAAGAACACCTTCCCTTCTTGGTACTGAAAACAAAATCCTAATTAATCCGCCAGAAAGCAAAAAGAATGCTCATCAGATGATAAATGGATGGCTATATAATTATTTTCATCTTATCCCAGGGAATAGCCACTGAAACATATGTAAAATACAGGACAATTGGCCAGTGAAGACAAGACTCTTCCACGGGATGCCCAGAGAGGCCCGAATCTGGCCCCAAATGCCGTGGAGCAAGAAAGAGAAAGCCATGCTGCCTTAACCACACCGAACGTCTGTGCAAAATCAAGACCAGGACTCACATTAGCCAGGTCATAACACAGTGAACGGGGAAATCCTTATTTTAAATGACCCTCAAACACCCAATTTCAGATCAGATGAACACAATTAAAACCTTTTGAAAAGAATCACAGACTGGAGTTGAGGGAGATGATCCGGATAGTTAATTCTATACTAATAAAGACAAGTGGATGTGTGAATTTCACATGCCTGAAGAACCAGTATTAATATATTAATTCTATTTGGAATAAATGTGGATGGAATACATATGCATAGTAAACCATTTATTTTTAGATGGTAAAGAACAACTCCAACTGAAGAGGTACAGTAAAGCTACAGAGGTACAGATTGCTAACAATGGCCACTCTTCAAAGGAAACAAATTAATTGTAGTCAGCATTTTTCAATATCAATATGGTTATCTTCCTGTTATTTAAGGGCAGGCAAATGTATTTTGAGTGTTGACAGAGCTAAGTAAATATACTCATTATGTAGTGGCCAAATCATTGCACAGAGGGATAGCAGGTCCTTACAAAACAGGGAGGGAGCAGTCGACAGTGTGGGGCTTCAGTGATGTCAGAACCTTCCAGCATGTCATCTCCCCTTCACCCTTTATCAGGCAGGTAGCAGGAATGTGAACAGGAATTATGAGACTGGACATTATGGGAATTTACTAATAGAAAACAAAATGCATTGCTCAAGGTTATGGCTTCAGTAAATGTTGCCTCCTCAGACTATTGTAAATCCCACAGTGCCAAAGTCAATTATGATCTTTTTGTACCTGATTCATAATTGCCGTGTGCTTTGTAATAATACTTAATGTCCCCATGTAATATCTGCAGATGCAAACGTAGCGCTCAAGTCATGCATCATTATTTAAAAAGCCCTTTTTCTCTGGTATTGATCACATCAAACAAATGAGCAGTAACATTCGTAACAAAGAGTGGCATAAAAATGATTTAAAAACTGATGAGAAAATAAAATAATGGAAAATGATAGTACAAGCCTTCTCTAAATGGAAGAATCTTATTCGACCACTGAATAATCTGTAAGCAGAATAGTGAAAGGGGAGGCAGGGGGCAGCCTTAGAGTCGGAGCATGGGCTCAAGTTCTGCCTCTGTTTTTTGCTCACTGTAACCGATACACTCAATTGCTAAGCCTCAAGCTCCTCATCTGCAAAATGAGCACAAAACCATCTATCTCAGACGGTTCATTTATAAGTATTAACTGAGATAACAGCGTTTGGCACCTACCCATGATTTTGTTGTAAATGGAACCTAACTTTTGCTAGCAGGCTTCCTTCCTATTGATTGAAACTGAAACTCCAATTTTTGCCAAATAAAAGATTTCTAATTCATTGTTCTTATTGTCAAGGAAACAAAATACATTACTTCGTATGGTGTAAGAGATCTTTCCTAACGATGACAAAAGAATCTGGCAAAGCTTATGATGACTCACTTTTAACATTCTGTCTACGTCATCAGCTGAAGGAGCTTTTTGATGTTGGTGTTCATTTCTTATCATTCTGCAAACTGTATTTTAATTTCTAATCTAGGCAATTAAAATTGGTGTGTTTTGAAGGCCTGTGTGTGTTATCTAAAACCAGTTTCTTCCACTGTTTTCTCATAAAAATGATAAGCATGAAATGGAAGGCATCAGCAAATGTGTGGGAATGGACTCATTTAAAAAACCAAGATATCAGCTGACACAAAATGATTTCACTGCTTATCTTAAAAAATACAAACATTTTAGGAATTAGGTTCCCATTTCTTTATTTTACTATAAGTATGATTATGAGCTCGTTAAGGTAGGATGCATTCGAGTAAATGCATGAAGTGAAAGTGACTAGAAGTTCAGTAAATTTATTTATTGCGTCCAGTATCATCACCCTCCTATTCTCCATACTCCATTGTGTACTTTCCTTTTGGAGAGAAGAGAGAAATCACAAAAAGGCTCCTATCAGAATTTTTCTAGGGGCAGAAGCCCCAGCAAGGCATTCCAGGGCCCAGGAAAGAGTCATCTCATGGAGCCCAGTCTTCCGTGAAAATGGTGCTCTCGGTGGTGTCTTGGAAGTGATCCGGGACTGGTAGAAAATGAGGGGTGAAGGGTGAGGAGTAGTGGAATAAGGACTGGGAATCAGAGCGACCTGGGTTTACACTTACACTCATGTGCACCCTTGGGCTTGCTGAAACTTGCAGAGATTAATTTTCCTCATAGAGAATCGGGATAATACCATCCACGCATGAAGATTCAATATAATAATCTACTTAAGGCACTCAGAAAAGTGCCTGGCCCACTGTAGTTCCTTAATGGATTTTAGCTCAATAAAGAAAGGATAAATTCTCTTCCATATGCTTTTGCTGTTGGGTATCTCACTGTACTGTCCTCCTTTAAAAAGCAAAAAATCACGGAGTCTATAATAAAAATGTCTCAAGAGAGATGTCCAGGTTTCAAGTTCAGTGTTTCTATGTGGTTTAGGGTGAATGGGCGTGTTTAAACACACAGATAATTCTAAGTGGCAGTTATTGAAGTGGGCCGATTTGGTCTGGGGCTGGGTAACTTGCTGTGTCTGAAAACAGTAGAGGCCTTCATAAGTGGCAGTCTGAGAAAGTAGGAAGAGGGAATGTGCTGGTAAAGAAACACAGTCAACAGGTCACTTTGGGTTCTAAAATTAGATATAAAAGGTGGTAAGTCTATATTGGTCAGATTACTCACTCTTCCGTCAGTCCTCAGCTACCCTGAAACTGTAACACCAGCTGTTTAGCAGTGGTGCTACCTAAAGGGGGTGATAAATTGGTTGGTAACAATATAAACATATATATCTTACAGACATATACGTACTGGTAACATTGCACAGGTAACATTTGTTTCTTTTCAATAATTATAATATAAAAATATGCAGTGAAGATTGCTCCATTCAACCCAAATAAGTACATTTTTCCCCTATAAATATTTCAATGTTTATGCTGAAATATGCAAATAGTTTGTTTAAAAAATGATTTGATACTTTTCGATCTATACATTAGGTTCTTTAGATTTCTTCAATGTCTACCTAGTTATCACTTAACTACTGAGAGAAGCTAATTAATACTAGTGTTAATGAATGGAAAATGTATTTAAATATGAGTCTTCAGGAGTATTTCTCAAAATGACAGATTTAATTCCCCGAGGGCTGTGGAAAAGTTTGCCAAGAGCTGAACTGCAGGACTCAAAGGGCTGTCTGAGGATGCCAGTCTATGAGTAATATTTCATTCATTGAATAATTTTCTGAGCGTTTATTAGGTGCAAAAGTTCTTAAAAGCATTCCCTTGTTTTCTCAGCTTCTCCACCTCCTATTGACTTGATTACATCTGAGAACCCATAGGCTAAGGAAGGAAAGCTGGAAGACCTTGCTAAGTATTCCCTTTATGCCAATAACCTTTATAGTATTTCTTCTCCTTACAATATGTATTCAAGTAAAGGATCAATATCCACAGTTGACCAACATGGAAACCGAGGCCAAAGCTAATCAGTAGCAGCTGTGATATGAACTCACATGCGGGCCCAAAGCCCATTCTTTCCACTGTGGATTACAATACAGTAAGTCCTCAATATCATCGGTAGGTGTTTTAAATAAAACAACGTGTAAGGAAACCAGTTTCACCACAGGCCAATTGATACAAACAAGAGTTAAGTTCCTAAGGCGTCTCATCAACATTATAACAAAACAACGTTTTTCAAGGACTCTATACTTAGCCCCCTTCCCACAGCTTTCTCCTTATTGCTTGCCTGTTTTATTCATGTTTTTAACCCTCTGCTAAACAAAAGTTATCATGTTTTCACAACCCTCTTCAACTGTATGGCCTTTTTAGAAACCTGTATTTCACTAGGATAAAATAATGCTGTTCATATCATTGAAGTTACAGGGCTATAGGGGTACTTACAGGGAGATTATAAGTGTTTCAGAGTCGTTGGCTTCCAGTTGCTAGAAAATCTTGGACTTCCTTCCTTCCAACCCTCTCTGGCCAAGCTCTCTCTCCCCGTTCTTTTCCATACGGTCCCTGTATGATTCTCATGTGGAGATAGTACTAGTTGGCTTTTGTTCTGCCAAAAGGCAAGCTATAGACCTGGCAGATATAAACGCTAGTCTCTATTCTACCCAATTTAATGGGCTTAATCCACATTCAAACAGAACTGATGAGATGATCCTAATCAGTAGAAGGTCACCTATGACTGGGAAATAACTTACTGGAACCAAGTCCCGGTCTAAATTGAAATCTGTACATTTTACAAGCAGCTCCTATATTTGACAATGATGAACTATTCCATTTCATGACACCACTTTGGATCCAGGACAACATACTCTTGAGTGAATGGGATAAGCTCCAGAAAAATCTGAACTATATGTGAAAGATTCTAAGTTGATGTCCATGCTTTGCTTTCAATTATTTTACTTTGAATTTATACAAATTAGAAACACCAATTGGGGTAGAACTATAGCAGACTGCTTGTTTTCAAGTGTTACCTTTCTATACAAATATTTCTTTAAAATAATATTTGGCTTATGCGATTGACGGTGTAACGTTGCAGTTAGACATCCTCCTTCAATATTTAACCTATACATCAATCAATAGATATAAGCTAATAATTCTGGTTTTTGTTTCATTGACTGGATTTCTCTTAAAAATTATTTCAAATGTAAAATTACACTAACTTAAGTATAATGATTTATATAATATTTAGATTGTGCAGTTAAATTTAAATAATTACAAAATTTCCAATTACTAAATAATTTAACTTTTGACATTCCAAAAGTGATAATTCTTCCCTTAAGAATTCACTATAGATGTTTAGTAACAAAAACCTCCTTTAAAAAACCTCTGCTGTAGAAGGGTTCTGATTGTCCCAAGCAAGGGACTTCGAACCACAGAGACCTTGATTCCAAGTTCAGCTATTTCTGTGACCTAGGCAAGTCACACAACAAAGTTAAACTTAAGATGGCCAACAGACATATGAAAAAATGCTCGACATCACTAATCATTAAAGAAATGCACATAAAAACCACCATGAGATACCACCTCACTCTTATCAGAATGGCAATCATCAATAAACACACAATAAGTGCTGGTGAGGATGTGAAGGAAAGGGAAACCTCTTGCACTATTGGTGGGATTGCAGACTGGTGCAGCCACTATGGAAAGCAGTATGGAGGTGCCTCAAAACATTGAAAATGGAACTACCTTATGACCCAGCAATTCCACTCCTGGATATCTATCCAGAGAAATTCAAAACACTAATTCGAAAAAATATATGCACCCCTATGTTTTTTGCAGTGCTAGTCACAATAGCTAAGATATGGAAACAACAGAAATGCCCATTGATAGATGACTGGATAAAGAAACTGTGGTACATTTATATAATGGAGTATTACTCGGCCATAAAAAAAGAATGACATCTTGCCATTTGCAACAACATGGATGGACCTCGAGAATATTATGCTAAGTGAAATAAGTCAGAATGAGAAAGACAAATACTGTATGATCTCACTTATATGTGGAATCTAAAGAACAGAATAAATGAGCACACGAAACAGAAACAGACCCAGATATAGAAAAAAAACAACCTATTGGTTGCTAGATGGGAAGGGGGAGGGGATGGGGGAGAAGGTGAAGGAATTAGAAAGAGCAAATTAGTCGAACAATATAGTCATGGGGATATGAAATACAGACTGGGGAATATAATCAACAATGTTGTAAAGATTATGTAAGGTGCCAGATGGGCACTGGACTTATCAAGGGGATCACTTCATAGACTGTGTAGATGCCTGACTAATGCACTGTACAGCTGAAGCCAAAGTACAATATTGTATTTCAACTATGTGTGTGTGTATTTTATATATATATATATAAATATATATAAAATACACACACACATATACATATATACGTGTGTGTATATATATATAACATACATACATGGTGTGTATATATATATATATATGGTCACAGGAGGTGGAGTGCAGCATAAGGAAGATAGTCAATGTTATTGTAACAGTTATATAAGATGTCGGAGGGGGTAGAAGCTTGGGGAATGGGGTTATTACTTTGTGAGGGGTGTAAATGTTGCTTTGTACACCTGAAACTAATAAAAAATTAAACTTAGGGGAATGCTTTTGTACATGTGAATAACACCATGGCATAGTATTAACATAAAATCAAATAAATAGTTCAAAAGGCATCCATCAAAAAGGAGGTCCATCAAAAAACACTCATTTTTTCTTCAGTCCTTCACCTGTGTAGAGTACAAGCAGAATCTAAAACAGAGCAGGTAGATGGGTCTACAGGTCCCATCCTTTATATTAGCAGTCCCAGCACAATGACAGGTACAATACAGATGCACAATACATTTTTATTAAGTGAACAGATGCAGGTAAAATGTAATATGATTAATGTAAATTTTTCTCCTAACATAACTAGAAGGAAAATAAAATACTGCCAAATCCTCTTTTTCCTCAAGCATACCTATGAAAAGGTAACATTTTAAATATTGAGATTCAATAACGTGCACACACACACACACACACACCACACACCACACACAATATCATTCTTATCAAAGGAAAATTAAGAAACAGAAAAGATCATGGGCCTCAAGAGTAACGAAGAAATAGTTCAATAGCTACAGCATGTTAGTGACAAAATAAAAAAATTTAAATAACATATTCAGCCATTAATAAATGTATAACTTATACCTAACCAGCTCTTGCACTGGTTATAATGGTAATTGATCAAGGACAAAAAAGTGTTAAGTTTTTTAAAAAATGAACAGATGACTTTAATGAGCAAAACTGTACTATGGTAATAACAGAGCAGAGGGAACCAATCAGCTGACAAATTTTATTTACTTGCTAAATATCATGGAACATCAAAGGACAAAGGTTGACAACCATTCCTGTGAGTGAGCTAAGCCTTCTTCCATCCATTCTCTTCCAAATGGTGAAGAGTGGAGACAGGGGAGCAGCCGGATATGCTCCTAGGGAGCTCCCCAGCCCGGTTTTAGTGATTGACTTGGCACAATTTGTGAAGGCTGAGGTTGGAAATAGTCCATTCGCTCTTCTGTTCATTTTTTTCTGTTCATTATGAACATGAGCAACAACAGCAACAACTACCACTATATGGCACTTTGTGCCAACCACTGCCCTTGTATTAATCCATTGAAATCTCATTACAACCCTGGGGCTAAGTACATATTATTATATTCAGTTCACAGGTGAAAAGGCCAAGGCACCAGAGGCACCGAGACGTTAAATAACTTCCCCAAGGTCACACCAGCTAAGGGCGAGTGCCAGCACCGGAACTTAGGCAATCTGACACTATAGTCCTTCAGCATTACATTATACTGACTCTTACATCATATATGTTCTTCATCATTACATTACACTGACTCTCCCGTCCATCTGTCCATCCATCCATCCATCCATCCATCCCCCACTCTCCCACCCATCCACCTATTCTGCAAGCCCCAGTTTGGTGGTAGTGATTGTGATACCTCTGCCCTCAAGGAGTTCGTAGTCTCTTGGGTGAGACACATATGTAAACACACAATTACAGTGTAGAATATTAAGTATGCTGATAGAGAAACCAGGCTCCCTAGAGATCAGGAGTCTATGTGCTTGGCAGAGCA
This sequence comes from Rhinolophus sinicus, assembly GCF_057876585.1. Taxonomy (NCBI): domain Eukaryota; kingdom Metazoa; phylum Chordata; class Mammalia; order Chiroptera; family Rhinolophidae; genus Rhinolophus; species Rhinolophus sinicus. The sequence goes on from NC_142515.1 coordinate 40,611,376, forward strand.
GGAACGAGTAGGTTCCATGTACCCTACATGGTTCCACACAATCCCCTCCTCCCAAAATCCGGCTGCTGCAGTACAGAACCTCACCCTGCTTGGCATCTTACATCAGGGGTGCCACCGGTGCCTAGGAATGGGGAAAGCCTGTAAAATGTCAGGAAGCACCAAGATTCTACAGCAAGGGATAATACTCAATAGTTAATGTCTCCTGAAATCTGTTCTAAAGTCGTTAAAATGCTTTAATCCTAAAAGTCACTGCTAGAGTTTCATTGCCATAAACCCAGTAGTTAAATACAGATTCAAAAGCCCTATGGCTCATATTTAAGTCTCGGTCCACCACTTACTAGCTGTATGGCCTCAAACCAGGTATTTATTGTCTTTAAGCCTTGGTTTTAGCTATGGAAAATGGGAATGAAATACTACCTGCCTCATAGAGAAGCCGTGAGGAAAAAAAATAGTATACGTGAGAATCACTCTACACATTGTTGGTATACAGCAAGCACTTAACACGGTTGTGTAGTTATCACGGCAACACATCTCTGAGGATTTGGTAATTTTTAAATTTCATTTTGCAATAGAAAAGAAAAGATAAAAAGAAAGAAAGCCATAAGTTAAAACATTAAATCCTTAAGGTAAAACATTAAAATCTATTGAAGAAGGTAAGAAACACAGACGTACTATCATATTGGGTTACTTGGAGATCTAAAACCTGTTATTTAAGATTCCCAGTGTCTAGGAAATAGCATATGATTTAGGAGATTATCTGAACCAAGCCCACTTTGATGCATAGCTGTGAAAATATTAAACTACGTATGCTGTAGAGTAGTTAAGAACACAAACTAGAAAGTCAGACTATTCTGATTCAAATCTCCGCTCCACCACTGATTACTGTGGGGACTCTGAGCGAACAGCCTAAAGACTTATGACTCAATTCTCGCATCTGTAAAATGGGGATAATAAAAATACTTTCTCTGTAGCATTGTTGTGAAGATTAAATGAGTCTCCACCTATAAAGCAATTCAAAACCCTACCTGGTGCATTATAACTGGTCAATAAATGCCCTGGGAGAAAAGACATGAATCCAGGAAATTTAATTCTTCATCTTCCGCTTCAAGCCAGGAACTTGGCAGTTACCCGAGAATCTGATCTCTCCCTCTCACATCCTACATACAACCCATTGCCAAATTCTACTGCATCTTCTCCTAAATACCTCTTGTATGCAACACCCCCTCTCCACTGGCAGACTCTTCGCCTGGTTCAGACCCTCAGCATTTCCTGTGCCTGTATCACCATCACTGCTTCCTGACTGCTCGCCTAGCTGCTGTCTATTACACTGATGCTCGAGTTACGGTTCTAAACCATAAAGCTACTCAGTCTCCTCTCCCTACCACCACCATTAAAGTCTGCTCAAGTCCTTCCCTAATTCGAGCAGGATAATTCCATCCCTGCAAGATGATCTGGCTCCTGACTACTTTTCAGCCATTTGTTCTGCCATAGATTCATGTCCCCTTCGCTCTGGGTGTTCCAAAATAACGTTTGTTTCCCACACATCCCAATGATGTTCCCTCCTACTTCCATCACTTAGAGCAGGGGACCCCCATCCTTCTATGTGTCTATCTTACTCCTCCGCTAAGGCTCAGCTTCACTAAGAACCTCCTCTGAGCCCATGTGAGTTAAATTGGGGGTCTTCCTGTGGCTCTTTTCATACTTAATAGTATACAATGTGTTTAATGGTGCTCTTACCTTTCTCCTCCCTCTGCAGGGAACTACTGCACTGTTACCACTAGCTTTGTCTCCAACATTGAATGCAATGCCTGATCCACAGAAATCATTCAATAAATGTTTGTTGAAAAAAAAATGAAGCCGTGAATATTCATTCCTGCTCTGCCACTGAATAGCTGTATGAGTTTGACATCAGTAATCAGGAAGGTTATTAATCACAGAATTGTCATTTTCTCCACGTATATCCCTATGTCAGTCATATATATAGAGAGAGTAGAACTCCATAAATGTTTCCTTTTTTAGTATAAATTTCCTTAGGTAACCTCAAAGTTTTTTTGACAGGACATAGTAAACATACACAAACACACATGCATATATTTAAAAAAATTATTGAATAAATTAAGGTCAATACCCCTAATAGTCCTCACTATTGAAATGTATTTTATAGTTTATGTGGAGAGAAGGCAAAACATGCAGGTAACATGGCACCAGAAGCCAGTGACAACAAGGGAAGTGCAGGGACTAAAGAGCGTTTGTGACTTCTAACCATCATGAGTTCATGGTGGCTTGGGCCATCTACTGTCCACCACCTGTCACCTGGGACCTTGCTGGGTGCAGGGGATATTAAGAGCTCCTCTCTGCAAGTTGCTTACTGAAGGGATGGATCCAATATTAACCTACCCAGAGGCACTCTGCCTACCTTCGGCATGCCTCTTACTTGCTGCCAACCTAAGTAGCCAATCAGGAGAGGAGAGTGAAAGGGAAAATTACATTACAGGATCAGGGAAGAGCAATAGAAAGAGGTGGGCAAGGGAGATATGTAACTGCAGGAAATGCAGGAAATGCAGGAAATACAATAGTAAGAAACTTTTAAGCTAGATACTCATTGAAACCTGTTTGTTTGGTTGGTTTGTTTCTTTGCTTGCTTTTGTGCTTCAAGACAGAAAAATTGGTGATGAAAAGATTAAGGGTTCACCTAAAGGCATTTCTTTTTAATAAACAGGAAGATTTTCTTTTTCTTGACACTAAAGGTGTTGTGCCAACAAGAAGACACATCATTATTAAAATTCGACCAGTTACAAGTTCCTAGAAGTTTCCTACTTTTTTTGACTGGTAATTACTTATTCATGATTATTAATATTTATAATAGACCAAATGTGTAACTCATTGGGTTTAAAACAAATCTGACGAAATGTGAATCCAATGTTAATCCATGTATGACTTGATGTACTTACTAATAACCCACACTGTGTGATGCTGGGTCATATAAATACAATCAAGAAAGTTCCTTTTGGGCTTGCTCAAGCCTGAATCGCAGGGGTACCATGAACCAAATTTCTTATTTTATAAATTAGATACTCTATAAGTTTTTCCTAAGCTTTCCTATTTTGTGATTTTATGAGTACTCACTACTACTTTTATGTAATTAAAAGATCCTAGAAGATATTTCTGCATATAAGCAAGAGCAGCTATCCCGTAATACCCCACAAAATACTTAAAAGCAGCTTTGCCAGTTGTCCTGGGGCCTACAATACAGAGCAAAGTAGCTCACAAGCTTTAATGAGGGTCTTAGAAAAAGATAGGAAAAATAAATGCAAAGTCGATACAATTCACTTCCCAGGGAATAAGTGTTATATATGCTACACCCCTGGAAGAAATCTAGCATGTCTTCAAAGCAATTCAACCTTAGCTGTGTACATGACACATCGCTTTGATAGGGAAGATACATTTAATACTGTGTTAAGAATTAACAAGTACAATAGCAATGAAAGTGTTACCCAATGAGCCACTTTTTCGATCTATTCTGACTGTCCTGAGAACAAACATTGAAATCTGCCTGTATGTTGACAATGGCGATATTGGTATTTCTCCATGTTCCCTTCTGGTTGCTAAGAGATTTACATCAGACAGATTCTGTTGTACTCATAACAAAGCATTTTGGTCCACAAAGCATTTGCTTCAGCTTAGTGAGTCCAGAAGCTCCCCCTGCCTCATCCCTGCCCTATTTTGCTTCCAAGTCAAACAGGGGCCCAGGCTCAGAGGCAGCAGGCCCTGTCATAGGTGCCATAGGGAACTGCTATACATAAGCCTGGCTCAGCTAAGAACTCTCAGAGAGAGTCCTGACAGCAAGGGTACCATCCCTTCATACCAATATATGTACCTTCCCTCCATGTTTCTTAGAAGCCAGTTTATCAGGGTGGGGGTGGGTAGAGGTGTGTGGAGAGGGGCAATCAATAGTGACCTACCCACAGACAAACCTAATACAATACAGATAGGCCAGAACCGAGCAAAACATGGCAATTTCATAACACCTCTGCTGCGCAAGTCTTTGAAATGTGCCGGCACAGAATTTCCTAAGTTTGCACTTCTGGGAAAATATATTCAAGAAGTTTATTTACAAGAATATTGAAGTGGGAACTATCTAAATTTAACATCTTGCAGCAAAGCAACTGCAGCCCTCCAAACTCAATCTCATAAAGTCTGCCATGTAACAAAAGGCAGAGGCGTCTTCTATGGATACTACCTCTAAAGAAAATGGCAAAGCCCCCCCCCCCCCCCCAAATATTCATGATCCTTCCTGGAGAGAGGTACATGTGGTGGATGAAATTTGCATGTCATTTAGAGAGCGCATGCCTCACTGCTCAGAGCAAATTAAGATTATCTTTCCCTTGGGAATTCTCACAAAGACACATAAAAATGCTTTATGACCTGGCTTCCCTACTCAGATCACAGAGTTTTAGTCAATTTTTATTAATTGTTGTGGAAGAAACTGCTTTGGGCCCTCTCTCCTGGGTCGGTACCTCGGAGTCATATTTAAGGGCACAGCCATCAAACAGTAAGTACTCTCAAGCTGTAATAAAACACCATTGACCTAGAATATTCCTATTTTTTTTGCCCCATCTTAGAATACCAGTGGGGGATGACCAATTCCCATGCCTTCATCCAAAGCAGTCAGGGTTGAAGGTTGCAGGTCCCTGCCAGGTTATAGGAATCCTTGCATTCAAGATTATCACTTTCACCCAGCAGAGGAAAGCATGCCTCTATGATTTTGGCTGTATTTAACAAAAGAAAGTTACTTCTAACAGCGTATTTCCATTGCACAACCTAACTAAAAGCACCACGCAGAAATAAGAGGCAAAAGGAAAAACATAAAGCAAAGCAGGAAATGACTTTTTCTGCTCCATCCTTAAGGTCACAGATCTTCCCGAGAAACAAACACAACACATGTGACACAGTTCTAGCACAAAAGCTCTTTCTCCACGAAACGGACCTCTAAGAAGTACAAAGCCCGGCTCTCTGGCCTCTCCCCCAAACCTAAGTCACCGCAGTCCATGTAACCTTGACTGGGCTGGGAAGAAACAACTTTTAACTTCCTTGCACACCTTTCTGTGCTGTGGAATCAGGCCGGTGCCGACGTAGAGTCAAAGCACACCTTCCTTCCGCATCAGTACTGCAATCACCCCCACACAGGGTACAACCTTCCCTGGCTTTGCCCATCCTATGGCCGTCATCTGCCATAGGATTTTATCATCTGTTCCCAATTTGCACACTCAATTTACACTCCACACAGCATTTGGAAAAAAAAAAAGAAAAAAAGAAAAAAAAAGCCCTTAATGCTTCTAACAGATGCCGGGAGGAGATTAAAACAAAATAAAGCCAGGCAAGATCTATGCTCTGGCACACATAGCTACCTTTTTCTTCCGATCCCGGGACCGTTTGCGGTGTTTCCTTTTTTTCTCAGTCTCTTCTTCAGCATTGATTTCTAAATCCCTGTTTTTCTTTAATTGTGAGGCTGCATGAGCCATAATGCATTGAAGAAGAGCCTTTCAAGCCGGCAGAGCTTCCTGGTAAAAAAGTGATATCCTCAGGCACCTTTAATCAGGCTGACAGCAGCATCCCAATCACTGGAGAGAAGCGTTTGACTAGAAGCAGGAAGACATTCAAAATGCAAAGATGCTGGAGAAGCTGAAGCTTTTAAAAACCCAAACGATGGTTTCCAGACTTCATCCTACACCTTCTTCTACCTGAACCTTTACATGAGAGTGCAGCCATCGTAAAGCATTTACTGTAGTGAAAAAGACAGCTGGGACAGAGGAAGCTGTATTATGGCTGTATCCCCTGCCACCAGCTGGAAGTGTCTAAGTGATTCCTCGGAAGGGGGAATACTGCAAAGGATGCTTCTCTGAAGGGAGAAAACCAAGAGTTACCACACATGCAGGAGCAAAAATCCAGCACTAATTCTGAAAACCTATTTTAGAATCCTTTGAAAACAAGACAGGACTGCAATTTATACATCACCACTAGATCTGCACCGAGCATAATTTAACCCGTAATAGAATGGAGCAGTTCCTACTTTAGCTTAACTGCTGATGGTGACAAAATATATAAAATAAGATACACAAAATACACTCAGTTTTGCTATGGAGACCTTGACTGCATTATAGGGAAAACAATGCATGCATTGCTGGTCTCAACAGGGCGTCCTTTATGCTGAACTATTAGCCTAAATGCATTTTGTGGGAGAGAACTACAGAAGGGCCTGTTGTCTTTTTAAAACAACATGCTGATTACAACACATCATACAGAAAGACGTGAGCCTCTTGGTGTATGGAACAGATGCCTGATTCAGAGGAGTTCCCTAGGATCCTGCTCTCCTGTGGTCTGAGGGTCACAGAATGGGGAATCTGTGCTGTAAGCAGGGTCTCTGAGTCGCTGTAAACGTAGATTAGCTTCCATGTTCAGGTTTGCTTCAATCACCTTACTATTTTTGCCACCTGAGTCCTCAATGACTGCAGCCTCTGAATATTCATGATGTGAAGTGAAACAGCAGCAGAGCTCAAGGCCTGCGGGGGTATCTTCTCCTAGGATGTACGCACTGGAAGAAATTTACTCAGTCAGGAATCATTTACACACACACACACACACACACACACACACACAGTATTCACACAGCTTTAAGAAAAAATGACTGGAATATCAGACTGGACCTAACACATTTGGGTCCTGGTAAACAAACAAACAAACAAATGAAGAACCTACATTCACTGAGAAAATGAGTGTGTGTGGGGGGGAGGGCGGGGGAGAGCAGATGATCTGTTGAAGAGACTTAGTATGTGCACTTCCAATATCTAAAGTCCATAGTTTGGAGATTGGTGCGTCTTACTTTGCAGGACTGACTGATAAAGTGTGTGATGGCCGAAACAAAAAGCCCACAGGCATCGTGCAAGGATTTGGTGGGGTTCTCTGGAGCTGTTGTTCACCCCAGGGGTGAGTTCCTGCAAACAACTACATACTGTACTTCTGACTTGGAGATTGAAAATCTTCTTCCTTTCCCCTTGTAAGGTGCTTCACAGTCTCTGCCAGGCAGCAATAGACGATGGAAGGGAAAGGTGTGTGGACCATGGCCATTCCAGGACTACTACAACTGGACTGCACACTCTCTCGGACCTCATGGTGAACCATGTGAAAACCACTCTGGTCAGTTCCTGAGTGCCTATTGTGTGCACTAATGCTCCTGTGCTTACTTTTCCACAGAAACTCTCTTCAGGAAGAGTTTTGGAAACCTTGTCCATTGCCTATGAAACTATCATTTGACAAACTGAAAGGGAAAACGAAGGTTCAGAATTAAATTTAACTCACATCCAAAAGCTTTGATAAATCATACTTGGATCTTCATAGTAAACCAAGTGTTTATAACAGAAGGATTTTTATTATAATAACAACAAATGGGGTGGAGAAAGGAAAAGAAATTAAAACTTTGGCATGCTTTCTTTCTATATAATATCACCCTGTATTTTTGAAAAACATTTATGCAATTTCTTTCAGTAGTTTCAGCAACACGAAGAGGACAGCCAGCTAAAAAACTGGCTGGTTTCCCACTGGCTCCTGGACCTTCTTGTTTTTCTTCTTTTAGAGACACTAATGATACTTTAAAATATATTTGTATGTTTGATCAAGGTGACTTGTCCATCTGAGGCTGGCAAAGCTACACTTTCCCATTGATCTATATCATCAAAAACACAGTTGGAAATTAGGAAAACAGGCTACAGGTATTTTTCAACACATTTCTCTCTAGAATAATTCTTTGCTCCCCAAAAGTGTTCAGAAGTTGAGGACCTGCGTGACTTTTAAACTGCCGTAATATGAGCTTTTTGTTATGCTATATTTTGCTGTATCTCCTAAGTGGTTAACCCACCAAAAATAAATTCTAAGTCATGGCTTGTTCAGATTTTCTTTCTTACAGAAAATGTGGGCTTTCGTCCTCCATTTTTAAACTAGAAGAACTTTTAAGAGTGATACTGTCAAGGAAGGTGGCCCTGTGGGTCCAAGATTTTGATTGTTATATTACTACCGTGTTTTCCTGAAAATAAGACCGAGTCTTACATTAAGGTTTGCTCCAAAAGACGCATTAGGGCTTATGTTCAGGGGATGTCATCCTGAAAACTCATGCCAGGGCTTATTTTCTGGTTAGGTCTTATTTTCAGGGAAACACGGTAAAGTCTTAATCCCTTTCTCCCTATTGTACATCCTAACAGGTCACCCTCAAGGTCCTTGTCTACTTATTCTCAACACAAAGGCATTTACTCAAGATAGCCACAATTATTATTTTTCCCTCCCAAACTGAACTGACAGTTCTGCTAATACCATATTTTGCCATGTATAATGCACACTTTTTTGCCCATATTTGTGAGGGAAAAATAAGGATGTGCATTATACATGGGTAGTACTAATTCTGTATCTATATAAATGTTTTATAATTCTTTTATTTATGTTTATGAGTTAAAAGTGTAACTCTAGAAATCAACAACGATATCCATATGCAAAATAATACCCTGGAATACGATAATCGGTTTTGTTGAACTTACGACAAACTTGCAATGACAAAGAGTTCTTGGGCTTCTATGATGCGTGAATATCTACATTTGTTACTGGTACATAAAATTTCTTGTACCATGATATGTTAAAAAATAAATGTTAAAATTCATTTATAATACAAAAAGCAAGTACCTAAATGTAAACAAATAAAAAGTTGAATTAAAAAATTAAAATGAAAGATTTCTTTCCCTGAGAGTTTGGGTCAAAAATGTGGGTGTGCATTATACATGGGAGTGCATTATCCACAGCAAAATACGGTAATTCTAGAAAGCAAGCCCTTAATAATAGCTGAAACTGAAACATGAAAAGAACCTTTAAACACTTTATTCTTTGGTTGAAGATTTATACAAGTTTTCTACTTAAGTCTCAAGAGTCTGTTCTCTTTTGGGAGATTACAGAATTGTATGACTCTTCAAAGTAAAACAGATTGTACAGCTGGTCTCTGAGCAGAGCGTCAGGTCTATGGCAGGAGATGCAGAAATAGCATTATAGCAACCACCCCATCAGAAACAATAATGCAAGGTTCAGTGGGCCCAATGGTCACCCCCTTGCAGGGTAACTTCTCTAGTCCTTCCCCCTGACATCGGCCATGAGGGTGTCATGGACAGGACTTGCACAGGATGGGGGTGACCTGTGTATGGAATGCTGAAGTTATTGAAAGTTAAGGAAAAACAATTTTTAAGCCACTTTGATCAAGAAAAAAACTAAAAATCTGTTCTCATTTCATAAAAAGTCCCAGGTGCAAGAATTCCTAAACCATCCTTCCAAAACAAATTAAAAGAGTACTCCTACCAACTTATCAGCTGCAGAAATTTTTGAATAAGTCCTATAGGAAAGGCAGTTATAATAAATGTAACAGTAGAGCTGCTTGGCTGAATTCAAGGAATGGTGTACTACCCAGCTTTTTGGCCCCCCAACCCTTGCTCCAGAAGGTAGCTTGGGAGGGCAGAATTTGAAACCAGCACACTGCAGCAAGGAGGGTTTCTGGTCTTTTCCTTGCTCTACCTTTGTCATCACAAGTTATGTCAAAAAGTGATTCCTCTTGTTACAAGTTCCTCATAATTTTGTCCAAAATAATTCCTGATTTCTTACCAGAGAGACAAGTGTTATTTTAAGTATTTCCTGCCTGTGTATTATTACAGCATAAAACTAGCACAAACAAAGTAAAAATCACTTTCCAGTTTGGTATCTGAGTTACGGTAATGTTTATCCACCAAATAATTTCTAATCCAGGAATCAAAATACTGTGACTAAATATTCCACCAAAAATAAAAAACAAATCAATCCATTGGGATGTTTTACCAACTTTAGAGACCACGGCCAGGGAATTTCTTTCTCCTCAGTTTTGGTATACTCATTGCCAGGATTTCAAGACAAACTTTGACTATGACTTCAGCCAATTAATAACTTGACCACTCCCAGTTGTCATTTTATATTGTATCTCCACATTGTTGAACTGACTTGACATACAAACCACAATATATGTGATTTCTATGGAGATGATCCTGCCACTTGGTAATTCTAAAATTACAATAGCTGTGCACTTTGAAAACACTATTGCATAGTGATGTAGAGAAGTGGAGGATGGGAAGTATATAGAATAATGGAGGACAGGAAGCAGGAAAGAAAAGAAAAAGAAGAACGGTTTAGTCTGCCAGGGAAGCTGCACCATCCCACCTGTGCCCCCGGCTCTGGGTAATGAGGAAAGTACATGTTTTGATGGAATGAAAAAAAATAAAAACTATTTCGTGTTGCACCTACTTAAGTTTTCTTAGAAGCCGAGCAGCCTCACCATAGGAGAGAGTCAAAATATTTTTCCTTCACAAAGAAAAATGGATCCATCATCATTTTGTTAATTTTGGCATCTGAGATAAAGATGCTATCAAGAGACCACGGGCAGGTTCTGAACAATGTGGAGAACAAGAAAGAAAACAAGCACTAAACCTGTCAATGGTTACAAATGACAAAAAAGCACCCTGGGAAATTCTCAACTCATAGTCACATAATATTCTTCATTTTCAGAGGAGACACATGAAGTCCGGAAAAAGAAAAGAAAAAAAAAGGCTGTGACTGGATAACAATGAGGGACTGACTGGTGGTCCTTTTTAAGCTTCTTATAACAGGCGGCACCTTTGCATAAGTAAGCACTGGCCTTGTTTCCATCTGTCTTAGCACTCTGTCTGCCCTCCATCCCTAGAGAAGTCTGTATGTCCGACTAACCGTCCTGACCTCAGCACTGGATAGCCATCTGGCCCCAAGCTGCCAGCTGCTTCTGCAACCGCTCATGAGCGGCTGGGCACAAGCACATGGAATGGCTTCCCGAAGGTCTCTCTACCACACCCATGTTGGCCAGCAGAGAGGAGGGGATTCCTCACCACACATGGAAGAGCCCCATGGGCACATCCCTGGATTCTGTCTGACCCAAAAAGGTAGACTGGTAATCCCTGGCAGAGCACTGAGCGCAAAGCTGGCACCACAAGTAATGGGCAAACAAAATGTATTGGACAAGCCATTTCTCTGGCTTCCTGTTCCTACAGAAGGAGGTGGCTGGACCACATGACTTCAAAGACATCCTTTCACAAATCCAAAATTCCTGGATTTCAGGAGAAAGAAGGTTGTGGGTGCTTGGAAATTAGGGAGATATATAGGAAAGGTTTATTCAAGAAGAGTTAATAATCTTTGCTGGCCAAAACGGTAGCCACCTGCATACTGAGCTACTGGGCACTGAAATTTGACTAGCGTGGTTGGAGAACTGAGTTTTTTTTGGTTTGGTTTTTTTTTTTAGAACTGAGTTTTTAATTTCATTTAATTCAAAATTTTATATTTAAAAACAGACTCAAGTCAGATACTGAAACATCTTTAAGTGTGTTTGGAACCATCTGGATTTGTCAATTACTTTTTCAACTTTAAATTTCATGAAATAAAATACAGATTAAGTATTTCTGATGAGAGTTTATCATCCCAATTGAGATATAAAATACACACTGGATTTCAAGACTTTGTATGAAAGAAAGCAATGTACAATATCTCAGTAATAATTTTATATATTGATTCATGCTGAAATAATATGTTGGCTACATTCAGTTAAATAAAATATATTAAAATTAATTTCACTTTTTAAAATCTTTTTAAATGTGGCTATTAGAAACTTGAAATATGTATGGCTCACACTGTATTTACCTTGGACAGTTCTAGTCTATATAAAGAGCATCTATTAACCAAAAAGAAAGCCCAATTTGCTGGAAATTAAACTCCAGAAGGCAAGTATTTCGCCGAACAAGCATTAGAAGACACTTAGTAGTCAGTCATCATGCTTCTTCCTATTGGAAGAGGTGAAGCACCAACAGATCGTATGTTCTCAAGCACTTGTGCTAAAAGAAGCAAGCACGCACTCACTCACTCACTCTGCCGGTCACCATATTCCTTCAGCACCTGGGACATACAGGTAGGTGAGTGAGACTTGGTTCCTGCCCTCAGGTAATCAATGGGAGAGAGGCAAGTATTCCAACAATGACAACACAGGTACTCATGCTGGGGAAGCAGGGGTGGGGGAATATCAAACAGAACACAAGGGTCAGCACTGAGAACCATGCTTTCTAGGTGAGGTATGAAGTCTTTCTTCCCCATCCATAGAATTTATAATCCATCCCCTCACACTCCAGTCATCCTGGCCAACTGCTCGTGTACTGAACAGATCACATGGCCTCGGCACGATGATAGGCACTGGTGATACGATGGTGAATAAGATCGATGAGGCCACACTTTCTGCAGCTTCCATTCTTGTGAGTATGGGACAGGGGGAGTAAACAAGTTAACAAATAAGGAAGATAATTTCAGATAGTAACAAGTGTTACGAAGAAAATAAAACAGTATGACTGCATGGAAAGTGACTAGATGGGGAACAATTGCTCATGGATTCTGCTTCTTTCCATCTTTAGATTCTCCAAGAAAAATGTATCAAGATAATGAGGAGCCAAATGAGTTGAGCCTTCCATTCTCTTAGGGGAGTCATTCCCCCCAAATAGCCCTCTCAACCAAGACACTGACTGCAGGGGCTGATAGAGAATGTGAATGGTTCTCACATAATGTGCTCAGTATAAATATATTTATTACTGAAGGTAAACAATAGATGTTTTTGTATTACTTGTCTCTCTCCTAAGCTATCTGGTTAATTATAACTTCTATCACCTTTTACTGACTGATACTTTAATAACTATTTCAAAGATTAATGGAGTATGTCTACTGAGTAATGGAATAAATTTTTCTACGCATCTTCTGGAGATAAGTCTCATTGTATCATAACAAATATAACATAGTCTATGAAATTATATTCTTTTGATATTTCTCTAAACCCCTGTTACTTAATTTTTATATAATAATCATATTTAAGGTACCCTAAAGGAATGATAATGCAAGCAAGTAAAGAAAAATAGCTCTTACCCCAACTTTCCTATAAGTAGTTATAAGACCTTAGAGAAGTCCCTGGTTCTGTATCTAAAGTCTCTCTCTCAGACCACACACTCTGTGACACTGAAATACAATTAAGGTAAGGATGCAATGATTGACTTGTGTGTACTTCCGCTGGTGTTCTGGTAAAGCCACGAGGAAAAGAAGTCCACAATCAAAGTATTTCTTTTAAGAGGCAAATAAAAAAAGTAAAACGTATGAAGAAAATAGAATTTGAGGATTCAGGAAACTGCTGGCCTACTCCGTGATCATTTGCTGGTCCTGTATATGAGGGATGGGATGGCACACATAAAGCAAATGTTCTTATTTTCAGAGAGGAAAGTATCTAATGAGGTTGACTCATGAGGTCATAGTATAGCAGCCGAGGGTAGGATAACAACAACTAAACACTATGCTGAATTGCTGACGTAAATCAGTCAAATATTCAAATTTCAATTCAGGTAATAATTCTTTCTCATATTGTGCACCACATTAACCATGCAGAGATTTATGTCTGACAAAAAAGATAAAAACATTTTATTTTCTTGGATTTGGCACTGACTTACTGCCACAGAATGAGCTACTTGTAGAGGTTATAGCCTCTCACCTCTGTAAAATGGAAACAATATTCCACGCTTCTTACCAGTGAGCTTCAACAGTGAATGTTTATGAAACAATATGACCACCACAGAAGACAAAAGCATTGCACATCAGCACAAGGAGTCATCAAACTGGGGCCCACGGCTACACAGACTGGCACTCAGGGTCCCCAAGGGCATCCAGGATTCCTGCTCTCCCTGCCTATCCTACTACGTGTTAAAGTCATGGCAGGTCTTCGCCTCCATGTTGCTTCAGAAGGCCAACCGGAACCAGACTAGTTAAACTTTTATTATATATGTATGTCCTACAACTTTGCATCTTAACTTTCTATTGTATGTTCTACAAATTGGCTTTCTATGCAATCATATCAGGATAGAATCACAACAGGTAGCAAAGTTGGAATATTCAAAACATCCTGTTTGGGATATAAGGTTATATATTTGAGGGAAAAAGTTATGAGGCCCTTTAAAAATGATAAAAGTTTAGAACAATTTCTTATTCTTTCCCAATATATCTTACAAAAAGGGCAGGGTGGGGGAATATCTTGTCAAATACTGTGAAGTGTGCTTTGATTCAGGCAGATTCCATCCAACTCACTTTTTTGTATCTTCTAAGGTAGTGGTCAACAAATATTTTTGTAAAGGGCCAGACAGTAAATATTTTGGGCTCTGTAGGCCATATGGTCTCTGTTGCACCCACTTGACTTAGCTGTTGTAGCACAAAAGCAGCCAGAGAGCACATAAACAAATGAATGCAGTTATAATCCAATAAAACTTTATGGATACTGAAATTGGAATTTCACATAATTTTCACAAGTCATCAATTATTACTCATCTTTTGATTTGTTTCCAACCGATAAAAAATGTAAATACCATTCTTAGCTTGCAGGCTACACAAGAATAGCTAGATTTGGCCCAAGGGCCATAGTTTGCTAACTCCTCTTCTAAGACATCACATGGTTGGTGACAAACTGTTCTGAGGGTCTCTGAGAAAGAATGAATGAACAGTAGGATCAAAACCTGATGCTTGGCATGTTCGTATGTTTTCTATATGTACACACATATGCATGAGCATACATGCAAGTACACATGTCTACAAATGTGTATTTACATGATACCCATAGAAATCTAGCCTTCATATTTAAACCTCTCAATCAAGTGATAGAAAGACACGTTACTATGCACATTTTCTATACTGTGTAAAACAAGTCAAGTTTCTTTATTAAGTCAGCCACTGACAAGTACTTACTGGGCACTTCCTTTAATGAAGTACCAGAGTATAACACGTGTATTTAAGATACCTAAACTCAACAAATGCTCAGGAGAGAGTGAGCACAATTCTAAGCAGCACAGCTGATTTCGTGTGCGATTCTATTTGATGGGCATCAGCCCTGGAGTGAGCCCCCAACAGGACCATAAACATGACACTGTACGCAGTGCACAGGACATCTGGTTCACTATATTTTCTTTTCTCCCCTGGAGTGGGGACAGGTCAGAAGTACCATGTTTCACCAAAAATAAGGCCTAACTGGAAAATAAGCCCTAGCATGATTTTTCAGGATGACATCCCCTGAACATAAGCCCTAATGTATGTTTTGGAGCAAAAATTAACATAAGACCCGGTCTTATTTTCGGGGAAACACGGTAGTTCTGACGCTTGATATTGTATTTGTAATCTACCATTATATTTTACCTATTTCCTACTAGATGAATTCAATTCCTTTGTAGAGCAAGGCCCAGGAATAAATAAATATTTATAGAACATCTTCCATATTTCTAATACTGTGCTAAGCCTAATGGAAAATTTAAGAGAAAATGCATAACCTTTTTTTAAAATTTAAATGCCAGAATCATGATTACAGACTTCCATGCTTCCTTGGGACATTATTTCATTAAAAGAACTAAACCTGGTGGTTTGTCAATAGCTAATGAATGGTGCAAATTTCTGGCAAGTAAAGATGTGGAAGCGATGGAACGAACAAGCTTAGGTCCCTGACCTAAAAGAAACTCTATCTGCTCAGAAGGAGAGTAGATTGTCTTTTAAGAAATATAAGATCGATTTGCTCCCCTTTTTCTGCTCCCGTCCTCATCCCTCCCCCACACATACACTAAACTGTTATTCAGAGAAAGGGAAAGGCCAGATGGTTTTGAGGATTAGCAATGAGGGAAGGCCCAAGTTTCACCTCAAGGTTGTTATTAAATTCTAGTGCAGATTGGCAGGGATACAAAATTTGGGCCATCTGAGAACTCTTTGGGAGTCTTGGTCCGGTTCCTAATGAGCAGGTGTTGACATGGAAAAAGCTGCCTGTACAACAGAGCTGCAGGCACGAGGCCGTGATAGTTACTGAGGTGTGCTGAATCTTCCCCAGTTACGTCTTCCTGCCCAAGAAACCAGGCACTCAGCTCTGCGTACCCAGCCTTGTTTTGTGCCTGCCTGCAGCAAGCTGAATAAATCAAACAACCAAAACATTAAAAACTGTGGTCTAGTCTGCAGTTGTGGTGATTTTATAATACTTTGCCTCACTTTAAAAATTCTCTCCAGTGTATATTTCATTTAAATCAAATTTAATGTGGGTACTAGAAAGTTTCAATGCCCCCTTGTAGATATGTTTGTGTATAACAGATTGCAGACTACATTAACCATTTCGTAGATGGAAATTGGCCTAAATAGTCTATTCAACGAGAATAAAATACACATAAAAATCTCCAATACAGAGTTTTGTTTTGTTTTGTAGCCATGGCACTAAAATCTAGTAACATTTGGCCAAAGTCTGTATGTTCCACCAGGGATAATAGTGATAACTGTGGGATTTACTAAATAGAAATATCACTTTGCTACAGATGTGTAATGTATTACCCAGTCAGCGAGCTCATCAGTTAGGCTGGCAAGAAAAGCACAGAATTCTGGCTAGCAGTCTAAACACAGATGCAATACCTATGTCTATTTTTAACAATATTTTTCCAGCCAACTTATTTTGTAAAGACTCCAGACCCTATGAATACTCGAGTTATAAAAATAAGAATGCTAAATTCTGCTTCCAACCAAAATTTTTACAAGTTTTATAAACTTTCCTTTTTACCATAATGGTGATTTTAAAAAATACGAACCCGATGATTGTTAGAAAAGAATTTTCCCAATCTTTATGTGTACTTATGAATGTTAACAACAAAAACAAACATCCTGAAGTAACCACCGCATTTTTTGTACCCATCTTCTACTAGGGTAGCAATAAAACTAGTCTTCATATAAGCAGATCATCTCGAGTTTCAGGTAACTCTACGGATTTCATAAAGCTCAATACCTCTTATTATTTAGAGAAGAGCAATAAAAAATACAAACAATTCTGAAATTTGGGACTGTGTAGGGCTTTCTTAAAATGAATTTTAAATTATTTTTCCTATATCAACATACGTCATTCTAAAAATTTCAAATCATGGATTAAAAATAGGAAAATGAAAACCATATTGCCATCACCTCACACCAATTGGAATGGCTATTATCAAAAAGACAACAACAAGTGTTGGTGAGGATGTGGTAAAAAGGGAACTCTGTGCACTGTTGGTGGGAATGTAAATTTGTACCACCGCTATGGAAAACAGTATGGAGACTCCTCAAAAATTAAAAATAGAACCACCTTTGGACCCACCAATTCCACTTCTGGGCATACATCTGAAGGAAACGAAATCAGTGTCTCAAAAAGATAACTGCACTCCCATGTTGAGTGCAGCATCTTTAGAGCCAAGTGCCCATCAGCAGATGAATGAATAAAGAAAATGTAGTATATACATACAATGCAATATTATTCAGCCATAGAAAAGAAAGAATTTCTGCCATTTTGACAACATGGATGACCCTTGAGGGCACTATGCTATGTTAACTAAGTTAGACAGAGAAAAACAAATACTGCATGACATCACTTATATGTGGAATCTGAAAAAAAACAAAAACACAAAAAACCACAAAACCTAAAAAAATCTCATAGAAACAGAAAACAGATTGGTGATTGGTGGTTGCCAGGTGGGTGGGAAGGTGGGGTAAGGGGTAAGTGAAATGGGTGAATGTAATCAAAAGGTACCAACTTCTAGACATAAGATAAATAAGTTATGGAGATGTAATATATAGCATGGTGACTAAAGTTAACAATACTTTATCATTTATTTGAAAAGAGAGTAGATCTTAAAGGTTCTTATCACAAGAAAAAATAAATTGTAACTATGTGAGGTGATAGATGTTAACTGAACTTATTGTGGTTATCATTTGCAATATATACACATATCAAATCACTATGTTTACACCTAAAACTTATATAATATTATATGTCAATTATATCTCAATAAAGCTGGAGACATTCATATTGCTACCATTCAGAAACTACCATTAAAATTTTGTTGTATATTCTTCCAAGCCTTTCTTTATACATACGTATCTTTGTATATAACTATTTTACCAAAAATATAATCTGATCAGTAGCTGCACAATCTGCTTTTAAATATGTATTACATATTAACTACAGATAATGAACATCCATGCAAGTCACTAAATACTTTTATAATTTTTAAATGGCTGTATTATATTCCATGTGATGAATATACCATATATTTTTAAACTAATCCCCTTCTATTAGACATTTAGTTTGCCTCCAATATTTCCATGAGATAAACAATACTATAAATGACCACTCTTATCACCAGATGAGTTTACACAACCATAATTTAGGATAAATTTCTAGAGGTAGATTTCCAGAAAGGTGAAACCAATTATATTTAATGATTAGGTTTCTTTTTGTTGTTGTTTTAATACATTTTATTGGGGACTATTGGGGGACAGTGTATTTCTCCTGGGCCAATTGGCTCCAAGTAGCTGTCCTTCAATCTAGTTGTGGAGGGAACAGCTTAGCTCCAAGTCCAGACACTGTTTTCAATCTTAAATTGCAGGGGTCGCAGCCCACCATCCCATGTGGGAATTAAACTAGCAACCTTGTTGTTGAGAGCCTGCGCTCAAACCAACTGCTCTAACCATCTGAGCCATCCGGCCGCCCCTTAGTGGTTAGGTTTGAATATATACTAAGGATTGGTGAAATTAAACTATATTTCTATCATCCCATTCCCACCTCTACTTATATTTTCTGTTTCCAAGAATTGCTCTTTGATAGACAGGATGAGAAATCTATAGAAATATATTACCTATGCTAAGGTAAAGGCTTACATTCCATTTTACCTACAATTTATCCACAGTTGAGAATTACTTAAGACCCAGCCTGCTTTTTAAGCCCAATGTTAATATATCCATGATAATATCTGCCAGTGCCATATTTTTAATCCGTAAAGTGTTATAGACCAAATCTTTAGCAGTTTGGGGTTGCATAGATAACCAAAATATATAATGATTTATAAAACAAAAACAAACAATCAAAATCTTTCTAAGTATCAATGGAAGAAATGGTGTTGCTTTTGATGAGACACCAAAAAACTTAATGTTGTTGAAAATCCAGATAGAAGCATGAAGACTACTGTATTGCAATATTGATAAGACCAGACTATTTTCACAAAATTACCAAATTCATAACAGTTGGTCTACAACAGTATGCCTTATGTGTTAGATTTCAAAACTAGTGCTAATTGTCCCCTGTCCCACATTCACACTCATTTAGAATTGGTGGTAGAGTTTATTTTTCCACCCTGTAAATGTGGGTTGTTCTTGTGACTTACTTTGGTCAAAATAATGGGGGAAAATAGTAGATCTGTGATAGTCCCAAGGATAGACCCCTGTGTGAACCTTCCTGGACTCTAAGAACTGTCTAGCTGCTCAGCTCAAATTGCCTACCCACAGCTAAATAAATAAGCGGTTACTATTTTAAATCACTAAGTTTTGGGAGGTTTGTTATACAACATAAGTAACTGACAAAAAAAAATCAGAGAATACAAATTAGAGATAATAGGAATAAAAGAGAGACTATCACTACAAAGCCTATAGATATTAAAAAGATAAATAAATATTATAAATGACTTTATGCCAATGAATTGAAATTTTAGACGAAATAGACAAATTCCTAAAAAAAAAAAAAATGCAACTTAACAAAAGTCACACACAAAATAAAAAGGGAAATCTTAAGAGCCTTTTTTTCAAATTTTTTTTACTGAAATCATATAACACCATCCCACAAGGGCTACTCCACAGCCATTTGTTTTCACTGGTGAATTCTACCAAACATTTAGGGAAGAAATATCAATACTACATTAACTCTTTTAGAAAACAGAGGAAGCAGGGACACTTCAGATAATTTTATGAGGTCAGTATAACCTTAATAACAAACCTAACAAAGAGATTAATAACAACGATAAAAAAATACAGAATGATCTCTCTCATCAAGATAGATGCAAAATGCTTTAGAAAAGATGAGCAAAATCAAAGCTGATAACAGAGTGGGGATTAACAACTCATTTGAAAAAATTCAACATACGATATTATAAAGGAAAAAACCTCATCAAATTAGAAACAGAAGAAAATTTCTTCAACCTGATTTTTAAAATGTCTGTGAAAGACCCACAAAAGCTATTATTAAACATAATCATGAAATATTGAATGGTTTCCTACTAAGAAGAACAAGGTAAATTGTCCTCTTACCACTCCTGTTCAATACTATACAGGAGATCTGAGCCAGTATAATTAGACAAAGAAAAGGAAAAAGTTATGAAGATTGGAAGGAAGAGTAAAATTGACTTTTCACAGATGACATGATTATTTACATAGAAAATCCTGAGACGTAACAACTCCTAATAAGTGAATTTAGCTTGGTTTCAGGATTCAAGACCAATATACAAAAATCAACTGGATTTTATATAATATATGCTGGCTGCAAACACTTGAAAAATAAAATTCAAAAAAAGAAAAATCCCACTTTTTAAAGCACTAAAACCCATAAAATACTTAGGAATAAACTTAATGAAAGATATGCGACTCCACATTGGAAACTACAAATCACTGCTGAGAGAAATTAAAGAATATCTAAATACATTTAGGGATATACCATATCAATGGACTGGAGGTCCAACATTGTTCAAATGTCAATTTTCCTCAGATCTACAGATTCAATGAAATTCCAACCTTAAATTCACCAGTTCTTTTAAAATAAACAAACTTATTCTAAACTTTGTGTGAGAATCTACAGGACCTAGAATAACCAAACCAACCCTGAAAAATAAAAAAGTTGGAAGACTTACACTACCTGATTTTAAGATTTACTATAAAACCACAGTAATCAAGAGAGTATGGAACTGGTGTTAAGATAGATAAGTATATCAATGAAACAGAAATAGACCTACATTTATATCTTTATTTATAATAAAGGCACAAATCAATTCAATAGGGAAAAGAAAGTATCTTGAACAAACTGTGCAGAACTGCATATCCATGTGGATAATACAGAACATGTACTCCCACTTCACACTATACACTGAAAGTAATTCAACTTTAAGACACTTACAAATGGCCAACATATAAAAAATTGCTCATTATTAGTCAACAGGGAAATACAAATTAAATACGCCATGAGGTACCACTGCCATCTATTGGAGAGGCTAAAGTTAAAAAAGATTGATACCACCAAACACTGGCAAGAATGTGAAACCACCAGAACTCCAGTGCACTGTTAATGGCCGCATAAATTGTACATCTAGTTTGGAAAAAAAAGTTTGGCAGTTTCTTATAAAACTACTTTATGATCCACCAACTCTACTCCCAGATGTTTACACAAGAGATGAGACAGCGTATGTCCATAAGACTTGTGTAAGAATGTTTACAGATTTATTCATAATAACTAAAACCAGGACACAGCCTAAGTGTCCATCAACACGTGAATGGATGAACTGTGCTGCATGTATACAATTAATATCACTCAAAAACAAAAAGCAACAAAGTACTGTTATGTACAATAACACATTGAATCTCAAACACATTATATGGAATGAAAAAGACCAGAATAGTGGCTGCCTCTGGGAGTGGGGTGAGGTGGGAATTGACTGAAAAAGAGCATGAGGGAATTTTCTAGGGAAATAGTGATGTTTCATATCTCAACAAGAGTCACTTGTAAAAATTCATCAAATGATACATTTAAGTTTTGTGCATTCCACTATATGAACGTTTTATCTTAAAAGAAGTAAATACATACTGATTGCCAGTTAATTGTACTGATGTCTATACCTCACTTTGAAATGCATAAAAAAATAAGGTGAATTAATGGGTGTATAGAGAGATTGGTAGATGGATATATAGGTAATAAAACAAATATAGCAAAATGTTAATTGCAAAATCTAGGTGGTGGGTATATGGATATCCATTGTATAATTCTTTCAACTTTTTTTGTGTGTATTTAAAAATTCTTTTAACAGCATGCTGGGAGAAAAACTAACATGCTACATAGTAAACCACTTTGTTTCCATACAATTTTCATATACAAGAGATTACTTTCTCAAAACAATCCTGTAAAATAGACAAGGCTGGCACCATCAACTGTCTCATAAAGGACCATGCCCAAAGTGTTAGGGCAGTAAATAGTAAGGACAAACTTTTTCATAAAGGGCCTGACAGTAAATATCTTAAGCCATACAGTCCTTGCCATAACTATTGTGTCCTGCTTTTGCAGCATCAAAGTAGCCACAGACCATTTATAAATAATTGGACAGGATTATCTTCCAATAAAACTTTATTTAAAAAAAACAGGGAGGGGCCAGATTTGGCCCGTGAGTTACAGTTTACTGATCCCTAGATGATAATCTTTTGTTTTTTTTTTTTTTATCATAGAAGATATAGATAGAAGAACTGATTGTAGGGTCAGATTAACCTGTGTTTTATGTACCACGTGGGGTTGGTATGACAATTAAATTAGGTTACTCTTATAAAGTAACTAGCATAGTGCCTGTTTTATAGCAGGTATTCAAAAAAAATTTTTTTTCCATTACTGTGCTTTTTCTCATTTGCTATTTTTGCGACTACACCTCATGGCCTGGATTAATTATAACAAGAAAACAAGCTGCTTAATGTTGCTCAATCAAATTAATTAACCATAGTAGACCTTTTGTTCAGTAAATCTATAACAGTTGTACTGTAAATGGAAATGCATGATTTTTCCGGCATTTCCTAAGCTAACTTTCAGATAGAAATTCATTGAGAGCTCTCCGGGTTTTCCACTCTGTTGTATCACTTGGAGGTCCCAGTTATCTCCCTCACTCCACACTTGAGTAAACATATTGGTTAACTCCTGCTGTTGGGTTTTAACTTTCAGGCCATCTCTCTAACCTGCATGATTTCATTCACTTCTTGGTGCCAAGCTGTGTCCGTATCCTAAGTCCCACCTAAAATCAAGCTTTTCCTTAAATGTGTGATGCCTCTACCTTTGGCCTCTTTCTAAACACTATGAAACAACTGAGGCAGCAAAATGCTAGTGGATGCTTCTAATTTATTCCCTTCTACAGAACTGTGAGGTTGCAAAATATTTGACCATTTTTTCATAACTATATCAATGGGCAAAGTTGCAAGGGTAGAGTCAAACATTAGGTTACAGGGAAGAGATTTATTTCACCTTCTTTAATAGCTTACAAAGGAATACCATAATAACAATAATAGGTCCATTAAATGAGCATTTACTATGTGCCAGGCACTTTGTTAACCATTTCATTCATTCATTCATTCATTCATTCTCACTTTCATCAATATGCATAAAATACCTACTGTGTGCAAAGGTTTACATAAATTATCTAATCAAACTGTACCAAAATCCTATAAGGTAGATACTATAATTCCTGTTTTACAAATTGTGTAAATTGAGGCTAAAAGCAATTAAACTCTTTCCCAATGTCCCATGGCTAAGGGGTGGCCAAGCCATTATCTAGCGCAGATCCAGTATTGTAACGACTCTTAACAAATATTGTAAATATACACTAGATGCCATTTGTTCAATGTGTTCTGTATTGTTTTGCCCTCCTTTTCCAGTACATCTGTCTTGTCTCTGCCACTTAGTTATCATCTCTGTGAAGGGCTAGACCAGGAGTTTCACTCCCTGCGAGGGTCCCCCAAACCTCCTACACTGCTCTGTGCACTGAGGACGATAAATAACTTTTGCTGATTCTTACCCTCAACCCCCACCACCATCTGTTCAGGCAACTCATTTTCCAGCACAACCCCTACGTGATGATTCCTCATTTTATTCCTATCTTCTCTAGAATTAATCTGCACAAGGCAATAGAATCGGGGACTCCCTCTCCAATGTAACACTCCTTTAAGTTTGAATTTAGCCATTATACTTGAACAATCAGTGACGCTGCTCATGAGTTCTGCCACTGCAACAAGGAATAATGACTCCAGAGGAGTGACTAAAAGGGAAAGAAAGCATCAAGCTATCAACTCCTTTCGAGAATAATGTGCAATCTGAAGAGATCCTTCCTCCCAGTGCACTTGAGGAACCCACATCACTCACGGAGGCCGGAAGCACTCCTATAGCTGGGGTTTCTTCTCTTTCTCCACCCCCACCCCCCACCCCAGGCCCCTGCCAAGCTTCTACACTAACACAGATCCTTCTGAGTAAAGACTCTACCTTCTCAGATGTGCTTGAGATCAGCTAATAACACTGGGTGCATTAACTAATTAACAACTGTAAGGAGTTCAGAAAACAAACAGGCATGGAGCAATGCTATTATTATGTGGCTTCTGCCTGACACCACTGTCTCCAGTAAGCCGGCACAATGTCAACGTACCCAGGAAGGCAAAGTAAAATCCTACTGCAAGTTGCCAGCTGTGTTCAAATTCCCTTTGCCTGAAATTATAGGCATATAATTTCACTGCTGTAAGGCTTGCAGCTGACTTTCCCCGCCCCACCGCCCATTTTAGTTTAATTTTTAATCGTCTCCCTTCACTACTGTAGCCATGCAGCCTCATTTTTCATTGCTTGAAAATTTGGTTCACGAAACTTTCCAAATAGCAACTTCTCCAGTTCTAGAAAGAGCAAGAGAAAAATGATAGTATTATTTTAACCTTTCTCATCAATTGGTATTAGCGGCTCCTTTCTGAAATGCACTTACTGCAAACATCGCTCATATATATCACATTGTGGAGAATATCGGTCTACTTGCATGCTACTCATTAAAAAAAAAAAAAACCCACAAAAAACTGAGTTCTTTTCTGATTAAATAAAAGAGGAATATAGAAAGGCTTTGCTAATTTACTTTCCATTGGTTGTTTATTATGAATTACTATTATTTTAAGAAATTGAAGCTGAGGAAGTAGCTTTTGCAAAAGAGTTTGGCTCCTTCTCTGTCTCCTTTGCAGACCCAGCCTGCTTTCCTGTTGAACACCCAAGTCCTTCAAGCCTCCCTCCTGGGCCTTCTCACTCTGTACTCTCTGCCTAGGCCATGTCATCCACACCCACAGCTTCAATTATTGCCTACATTAGATGACTCACAGCCCAGACCCCTCTTCTAAACTTCTGACCCCAAATTGAGCTGCCTGTGACATCTTCCTTGGATGTGTCATCCTCAACAATGTAAGCACATGCTGTGCCCCCAACAGGCTAAGGCACGTTGTTCCCTTGCTTAGTGAATGGCAGCTCCACGGCTGGGAAGGGGCTATGTCTGCTTTTGTTCACAACGGTATTCCAGAGCAGTTAGAGGGCTTGACACTTAATAGGAGGTTCTCATTAAATACTATTTGTTGGAAGGAAAGCAGGGAGGGAGGAAGGGGTGGGGGAAACAAGAATATCTGTGCTCATCAAACTTTGGTTGATATCGCAGAGACTGGCTAGTTATTCTCCATAGAATTTCCATTTCCCTGCTGGGCACATATCTTGACTACCTTTCCCAGCCTCCTTGTAGCTGGATGAAGCAGTGTGACTGAGAATGAAAGGGGATGCAGACTGATGTGCTGTATGGCACCTCCGGGCCTGGCTCTTAGAAACTTCCCACAGAATCTTTGTTCCTCTCCCTCCCCTCTAATGGCTGTTGACCAGCTACCAAGGGTACAATGAGGGACTCTGAGGGCCTGCGAGATATGGAACCCCACACAGGGAGGGGCCTAGACTCCAAATACATGCATCGACACTGCGCCAAGCTACATTGGACTGTGACGGGAAACACAAATAAACCTTTATTGTGTCATATTTGGGGCTTGTTTTAGCCATTACATTGAGTAAAAGTTCTCATTACACACACAAAAAATGTTTAACTATATGAGGTGATAGATGTTAAGTAAACTTATTGTGACAATTATTTTGCAATATATACATACATTAAATCGTTATATTGCACACCTTAAACTATTACAAAGTTGTATGTCAATTATATCTCAATAAAACTGGGAGTGAGGTGGGGGAAGAAGTGTATTAGAGATAAACCCAGACTCTTGAACCAGGCGGCCTGGGCTTAAATCCTACAGCTGCCACTTACTAGAAGAATGACCTCAGACAAGTGGCCTAACCACTCTGTGCCTCAGTTTCCATACTTGTAAAATGCAGAAATGAGGATATAGAAGGAACTACTCACAGTTTTTTACAGTGATGAGTTAATATTTGTAAAGTTATTACTGTGTTTCCCCGAAAATAAGACCTAGCCAGACAATAAGCTCTAATGCGTCTTTTGGAGCAAACATTAACATAAAACCCAGTATTATATTATATTACATTAATTATATTATATTAATTATATTATACCCGGTCTTACAGTAAAAGAAGACCGGGTCTTATGTTAATATTTGCTCTAAAAGACGCATTAGAGCTGATTGACCAGCTAGGTCTTATTTTGGGGGAAACATGGTATATAATATTACATGTATTGTAATTACATAATTATATAATTTAATAGTATGTGTATTATATTATATATTACATAATATATATTATACCAGTAAGTCCTATACTGTAAAATGTATGATCAAAAAAATAAGGAATAAGAGAGCCTGGGCAATGAATTTTAGCTGTGGACTGTCCACTTGTAATGGGTCATACAAGTTTTCTTGAAGAGAAACTATGTTCAACTCTCTAAAAGGCTTCTGAGCACCACACAAGAGCCGAGAGAAAAGAACCCTAAAAAATGACACTGGTGAAAAGATACATGAGGGGCATTCCTCATTGGCTGCTAGTCAGGAAGCGTTTGGGGAGATGTTCATACCTGCCAAGCAGATAAACTATATGAGTGTTAAAAATCTCACTGCCAATTACTACGCAGCTAGTGGGAAGGCTAAGCTGTATCAGCTCCCTGAGAACTGATAGTGTGTCATTTTCACTACAGTGTCCCCACTGCTAATTATTGCACCCTGCCAGAGAACATGTGCAATAAATATTTAACTGATTTTACTTCTCTAATGACAATCAAAACTTTTTAGGATTATGATTATTCTAATGTGCATATCTTATCTCTCTCTAAAGTCACTTCAGGGCCTATTCCACACCTCATTTATCTTTTCATTCCCACCTAACCTGATGTCTTGTACCTAACAGAGACTCAATAAAAAAAAACCTGAAAGAATTCATTAATCAATAAAAGGATGAATCACCCATGAAGTCTACTAATTAATAATCTCTCTCCCCAATTTGTAGAATAGTAATATCTGAGTTTACAAAACTGAACTGTGAAACACAAAATAATGATTACCTTTCTATGATACCAATCTTGAGTCCTTTTATAAAAGGGAATTATAGCAATTCTAGCTACTTATTTCTCACTAAACTTTTATGACCTTGAATGGAAGACTTTATTTTGGTGAAATTACTAAAAGGGATGTTGAGTTCATAAAAGAAGTCTATTTCCTCTTCTGATGTTATGCCACATAGCACATAAGAGAAGAATTCATGACACGTGAAAGTGGTGGCTACCATGTTGCTAGCACCTGTAATACTTCCATGCCAAGTGCCTCAAGTTAAGCTCTACTGAGTAAATTTTGAAAAGGTGATAGATACCATCTTTCTTATACTGACAAGCTTCTCATCTAGCTCCCAGGACACTTACTAAGCAGTTTCTCTTCTCTTTGGAGGCAATATAAAAGTCTGTTAAGACTCATTCATCACTTGCATTCCAAAGCAAGAGCATTCACCATCAGACAACACATTAACATTTGGAAAACCTAGGAGAGTCTGCAAAGTAAAATAAATACGCAATTTTATTTTAGAAAAAAAAAAGAGTTGAACATGGTTTATTCAGAATGATGCAGAGTATTCAATAAGTATTCAATAAATTAAAATATACTCTCAAGTGCTATGTAATTCATAACAAAAATTGAGCACAAAAGGAAATATTGACATTATGATATAGGCGCTTTTATTTTGCCCCAATTTTTAAAACATGTACAGTTTGAAAAAGATGGTTTCTATTATTCTCCCAGCACCAAGACAACAACATTTTAATTTAGCAGCATTTATATTCATCATATACAACATGCCTAGAAGAGATCTGGTCTGCTAAATGGATTTGATCCTGTTCTCAGCAATTCCCCAAACCTACATCCTACCGTGCACAGAGGCACTGAACTGTATGTGGCCTCTTTGTGTTCAGCTACTGAATGCCCTCTCCAATCTCACATGGAGTAGACTCCAGAACATGACAGGAATACACAAGTCCATGGGCATTTCTCAGAAGTGTACAAGGTTGTTTATATAACAGATTGGCCTCTGGTGCAATTCAACAAACACAAGGCACATACACAAATAACTACAGTAAAAGACAAGATCTTATAAGTAGTTACAAGAAGAAAAGGTGGTACAAACAAGGAGCTGTATGATTTCTGAGGAAGATCAGGGAAGAAAGCCACTGGAAGAAACGGGCTTTGAAGCGTAGATAGGGTTCATATTAATATGCCTTCTCTCCTACATGCAATGGACTATGGGGAAAAGGCTGATGGTGTAATGCTGGCAAAAATCGTAAGCATCAAAATTGTCTATGTTTAACAGGATGTTAAAACGAGGCTGCTTCAATCTCCCTTTTGGCTGAGGAAAAAGAAATCAGTGGCAACCGCCTCCACCGTTTGGAATGAACTATTAGACACCTAAGCAGCATCTGCAAAGTGAGTGTCTGAGGGACCATTTTGCGACCTTACTTTATTCATCACCTCTGGACTATAAAAGAGGTTAGAAAGGTTGAGGGGAGACAGATAAAGATTAGAGAAGAATCATTAGAAGACATCAGTATACTCTGGATAATCCCTACCCAGCCACAGTGACTGGGAGAGCAGAGCCAAGGAATTTCTTTGGAGGTCTTCTGGCGTTCTGTGAGCAGAGTGACTCTCCATGCAAGAGGCCATGGCCACTGACAGGAGGCAGCAAGCAGGGAAAGACAGAGCCAGGTTGCATTGGCAGGGGCCACAATTCCCCATCCCACCTGCACATGGCCAGAGTGCCCAGGTATCTCTTGTGATGAGCTGTGGGTCGTGAGGGTAAAAACAGTCAGTCTGGAGCTACCAAAAAACCCAGCCTCAAGGACTTCTGAAAGGAGTAGCAGGCCTGCAGCATTCCCAGAAGCTGCGGAGGAAAAATGAGTGGCGACCCTATGTCATGGAAAGTGCGGTTGAATGTTTTCAGAGGGCTCTCCTAAAAACTACAAAAGAGGCAGCTTTGATCATCTGCAAAACACAAAGAGAAGAAGACTTAAACTCCTCCCAAACAGCCAGAAAGAACCACCGCCCGATTATGTCAGCGGTGGAGCCTGCTCTTCTCCCTCTACCTGCTCCACCCCACACTGGCCAGGAGCTGGGTTAGCCAGCTAGGGGAGGGAGGATGCATGCACAGTGAGAAAGTGGGGACAAAACCTCCACATTTCGTCCCCTGCCACAGGCTTTCAATCAGGCTCCAGCAAAAGGATGGGGAAAAAACTTTAACTTTCAATAAAGTCCTACCTTTTTAAATTATTACACTTAAATGAACCCGTGCATTTCCAGATGAGAGTACTCTTGTGACAGAGAGTGACCTGAGGCATTTTGGTATGTGACAGTGACCTGAATAAGTCACGGGGTGTACACTACTATTTCACCCAAGCAGCAAAGAAAAACAGTCCCTCAGAAAGGACTTCAATGAACAACAGGAGTTGTGTCTGATTCATGAATCCTGCTCATTCAAACACTGGACACAATTTATATTTTGGTTTCTATGGAGACAGAAAATACATAAACATGAACTACTGTTACATGCAACTGTCTGAATCTTAAAAACACTATGTTGAGCAAAGAAGCCACACACACACACACACACACACACACACACACACACATCTGTGAATATACTAAAAACTATTTGAGTTGTGCATTTTAACTGTGTGCATTGTGTGGTATGTGGATTATACCTTAGCAGAGCTGTTTTTAAAAGCCAGACATAAAAGAGGATAAGCAATATGAGTCAATTTATATGAAGTTCTAAAGTAAGAAAATTCAGTATCAGTGGTGCCTGGTGAGTGGTGATGGGGTGGGGGCGCTGACTGGGTCAAGGAACGAGGGAAATTTAGTCCGATGGAAAAGTTCAGTGTCTGGGCTGCACAATATACCGGGGGTGCCGAAAAATGTATACAAGTGGCCACTTTGGTTAACGTTGCTCAAGCAGTAGTTCGCCATAATCAGAAGTGTCTGGATGCTGACGGTAACCACTTTGAGTATCTCTTGTAATTGCAGAAGTCAAACGTGACTGATATTCATCTTTTGTTATCGATATATATTGAGTAGTACAATTTTAATACAGTTTTCCTTTCTTAAAATATGTATACATTTTTTGGCACCCTCTGTGGTAGCCATATGTGGCTATTTAAATTCACTAAAATTTTTAAAATTAAACGAATAAAAAGTTACTTTCCTCAGCCACATTATCCGTATTGCAAATGCTCAACGACAATATGTGTCTAGTGGCTACCATACTGGACAGCACAGAATAGAACAATTTTTATTGTCATACAATGTTTTCCTGGGAAGTCATGTTCTGTATCTTGATTTCACGGGTGGCTATGTGCGTCACCATTTGTCACAACTTACAAACCATACACTTAAAACTCGGTATTTTGATACACCTATATACAAATTACACAATGAAGTGGAATTAAAAATTGTTTTTGAGAGAAAATAGCCCTGGCAATAGATGGTTGTTGGGAGATGAAGAGAATAACTCTGAAAAGGAGTTCCTTTGAAAGGAAGTGGATGGTGGTAAGAAAGGATGTCTAAAAGAGCAGATCTCTAGCGAAAGCAAGAAGCTTTGATGTAGGACATCTGGCAACATACAACAGATTGAAAACTACGTTAACTGAACAGAGCTTAAGTGGCAAGAAAAAGGTTTGAGAGCTACAAGAGATCTCTTAGGAGCACGTTTATACAGGGAGCAAGCGGATTCTAGAGGAAAGATAGTAAATATAAACTTTCTGGAAGGGGTCTTCAAGAAAAATGGATCACTGGGCCAAGATTCAGGGGGTTTCAGAAAGACCAGCTTCGCTGGGGCCAGGAGAGAAAACTGGGTGCCTCAAGAGTCAGGGGAAAAAGTCATCAACCTGGTCAGGGTCTGAAACTTGGAATAACAACATAGAAACCGATCTGTTTGCTAAGCTAGTTTAGTAGTGCAGGCCTGGTTCCTAAGGACACGGGAATTCTGTATAGGCTTGGTGTTTCATCTAAAAGTTTTGAACTCAACAACAGATGTCTAGCATGCATTATTTAGAGGAGGCTATAGCTGAACAATGGATCCAGAAAAACGTATAAGTGAAAGGTTGATGTGCCACCTACAAAGTGGTCAGCACCCTGTAGAAAGATAGAAAGAGTAAACGAAAACCACAAAAGTTTATGTAGGTTTTCACGGCAAGCTTATTGGTACTATTGGAGGAAGCCAGAATGTCAGGTGGATGACGCCACCACAAGGACCAACAGAAATAAATGTGTTGCTACTCCCTATAGAGAACTTTGGGGAAGGAACATTAAGAACATGAAAACCAGCCCCAGCCGATAACCAGCAAGGAAATGGAAACCTCGGTCTCACCCCTGCAAGGAACTGACTTCTGCCAACAACCTGGATGAGCTCGGAAGCAGATTTCTCTGCAGATCCTTTCTCACCCTAGGAAACACCTGGCTTATAGATAGCCTTGTGGTACCCTAAGCAGAGACCCAAGCCACATCCTACCAGATTTCTGACATGCAAAACTGTTAGCTAATAAATGGTGCTATTTAATCTGAAGGGGAAAAAAAAAGAAAAAAGAAAAAGAAAATGAGGACCAGTGTCTTTTTCTTGAATACCATTAGGCCATGCTCACCTGCCTGGTAAACAGGCATTTAGGTATATACGCCATCAAGATCATCACCTGAAAGAAAACTAATACATTTGTTTATTACAAGGGAAAGAGTCTTTTTAAAAATTGTATGTGTTGACCACATATACAATTTTTCAGTTGCCCTGAAGTGAAAACACCTACCCTGTTTCCCCGAAAATAAGACCTACCTGGACAATCAGCTCTAATGCGTCTTTTGGAGCAAACATTAATATAAGAGCCTGTCTTATTTTACTAAAGACGCATTAGAGCTGACTGTCCAGCTAGTTCTTATTTTCAGGGAAACACAGTAACTGGGTATCGCCTGTTTGTGAGGCCCACATATAACCAAAAAGCAAAGACTTTTCAGTTTGGTCTGTTCTTTCTTCAATTATCACAGCCCTAGTTCTGACTCATTTCTCTGCATTTCTGAGACGATGCAGAGAACTATTGCAGGAGCCTCCAAGCTGACCTTCTTACCCCTAATCCCACCCTCCTGCAATGCACCCTCCAGGTCACACCGCAGTGTTCTGTCTGAGGCAGAATTCTGAGTGAACTTAAAGCTCTCCCCACTCTTTGATTCTTACGCGTAGATCCTCAAACACATGCCATGCTGATTCATGCTTCTTAGCTTTCACTATTTCCACTGCTTCTGCCTGGAACACCATTCCTATGTCTCGTCACATGATTAACTTTCTCTCATCTGTCAAAGGTGAGCTCAGGTACCATTTCTTACAGAAGCCTTCCCTGAACCACTAGGTTGACTGCACATCCTGTCTCTTTGCTCTCACAGCTGTACTTAGCGCGATATTAATGTTATCTGTTCAGACCTGCTCTAAAATCGTTGATGGAAAGATGTGTTATTCATTTTGCAATGCCCTGCATCTAAACTGTAAATATAATAAGAAAATGTGAGAAAAATATTGTCAAAAATTCTAAATATAATAGAAATAAGGCTTCCAGGTTTAGCAAATAACATATGGGATTCCCAGTTAAATTTGAATATCAAATAAAAAACAAACAAAATTTTTTAGTATAAATATGTCCCAACCATTGCATGGGATATACTTATACTACAGAAAATTATGTATTACTTGTCTGAAGTTCAAATTTAAATGAGTGTTCTGTATTTTGCCAGCAACTCTAAATAGAAATTTTCAGAGACATTATTTTAATCCTCTCTATTTAGGGTGATCTGTTCAGAGGTATGAAGTAATCTGACTTTCATAATGTTCCATGTTCTTAAACTGATCAAACCCAGACTCTAAAATCCATATTTTTATTAAGTCTTTTAAAGGTGAAAATGTTAGTTATATTTATATTCTGTATCAGAAGAAAAGAATTCTCTAAGTGTTTTTAATTTGAAAAAAATAGAGTACATATTTTAGATTAAAATAATTCTCAATTTGATTATTTCAAGGAACTAATGTGTAAACTCAGTCTTCTATTGAATATAAACATCTCTGATCTCAAATGAAGCTTAAAGTTGTAGAAACATTTACAAAAGACCCACAAGTTCTAAAAAACACATCCTTTGAAAAGAGACAAATTCCATAGAAAAAGTGTTGGGCCTGGAGGTTGAAAACTGTAGTTCAGCCCCACTTTGGTCATTAGCTTGAAACATGAACTTGGGCATGGCACATAACTAATTTTTCTCTTCTATAAAATGAGGAGCGACTTTAAAATGATCTCAAAGGCCCTTTCTTCCCACTCCAACAGTCTACAGCTATAAGCAGCCAAAGCCATGGGGTGCGGTAGGAAGGAATGAAATTGGGCTGTGAGTCAGCAGACCTGGGCTTACTCCTGAGTCTGTCAGGAAACTTCATATATTAACGTGCCCCTGTGTCCAGGCCTGGCAGAAAATATCCACGCACTGCAGTTCTTATGCCACTTAGCTTCACAACCCCTGTGGACTCAGCTCACTTTGGCTACATTAAGACATCAATAAAGACAAAGGAATGTCAGAAGCAGAGAGAGTCTGCATTGGTATAATGGGTGCCTTTTTGGCCTGTACCATGTGGGGACACCGAAACCCTTCTCTTGCCTACCAAACCCTGCCTTCTCATTTCTCATTTTTGGTTCAAGCACCTGCTTTGTGTTTTTTTTTTGTTGTAGTTGTTTTTGAAAGACTCCTGAAAGGAACACCTACCTTGTGGAAAGATCACGTTTTCATAGGAGGCAAACCTCAGTAAAGTCACATCAGAACACAACATAGTAACCCCAGTGTTGATCTGTGAACGTCATTGTTACACGTAACTTCTTCAGAGGCTTGCCTTTCTTTTTAGCGTATACCTTCTAGATTTCAGTCTCAGAGGCAGTAAACTAATCAATGACCTCTCACTAACCAAAACCGAACATCTAACGTGGACAATCTCTGACTAACATGTCTGCCTTGACACTATTTAGCAGAGTCCTGGCTGCATCCGATGGTGGGAGTTCTGTGCACCCGAAGTTCTCAGTTTTTACATCACAGAGAAGATCAAAACAGCCTAGGACAGTTGCCCAAAGGGGGCTGATTCTTTTTCTTTCGAGTACCACAGAGGCATATTTTATCACCCAACTTATTAAATGTCCATGTGAGACTATTTAAAGACAGAACAAAATGCTATGCAAATCACTCGTACTAGTCACCAGCTCTTTACTGGGCAAATACCATGTTCAAGGTATGATCCATGTTAACAGCCTGGTTGCAAAAAGTATTTGCCCTCAAGATGAAGAGAGTGAAGAGAGAAGGAACTATATGAATAAGCATCAAGAGAGAGAAAATGACCCAAGTTCTATTACCATCTGTCCTCTTTGGAGTGTAGCTGGTACACCTATAGGTATAGTTACTGGTCAGCGAAATTCCACCCAGAACAGATAAAGCAGATGTTCCATAAAATTAACAAATATGAAAAAAATGTTTCCAGGAAAATATTGTGCCTTGTATTAGTCTGGGTCAAAATGAACTGTTATCTAGTATCCTTTTTTTCCCCTTAAATGAAGCAGTGTTTACACATAGACACAGATTATGAGATATAAATGAAACCATACCAAGCTTTAATATGTATCTGGCCATCTCCAGACTTGGGTAGATGAGGATATGATACCTTTCCCAAAATGGAATAAAAGTTCATAGTGTGGTGATTCCTTAAAAAGTTAAACGTAGAATTACCATATATCCCAGAATTCCTCTGCTAGGTATATATCCTAAAGAAGTAAAAACAAGGATTCAAATAGATACTTGCATGTGAAATGTGTATTGTAGCATTATTGACAATAACCAAAAGGTGGAAACAACCCAAGTGTCCATCAACAGATGAATGGATAAACAAATTGTGGTATAGGAATGCAGTGGGATACTATTCTGCTATAAAAAGAAATAAAATTCGAAGTCATGCCACAACATGAATGAACTTTGAAAACATTATGCTCAGAGAAATAAGCCAGACACAAAAGGACATAGTATGATTTCACTTACATGAAATAGCTAAAACAGGCAGATTGATAATGACATAAAGTAGATCAGAGGTTACCAGGGGCGTTATTGTTTAACAGGTACAGAGTTTATGTTTGGAGTGATACAAGGGTTTTGGAAATAGATAGTGAAGAGAGTTATTCAACATTGTTAAATACAATTGACCCTTGAACACCTGAGGGGTTAGGGGCACTGATAGCCAGCACAATTGAAAATCCGGGTATAACTTAAGTCTACCCCTCTGAGTACGTGGATTCCCAACTGCCAGATGACCTTTGACCAATGGGAATCTGAACTGAGTGGATCAGTTGAAAAAAAATCACGTATAATTGGACCCATGCAGTTCAAACCTGGTTGTTCAAAGGTCAATTGTAATTAATGCCACTGAACTGAATACTTAAAAGAGGTTACAGGGGCAAATTTTATGATATATACATCTATCTGTCTATCTATTTATAATATCTATCTATCTATCTATCTACATATATATATACATCACACTTTTTAAAATTGGGGGGAAAAAGGAAGGTCTCTTCAATAATATTGGGGGTGGGGAGCAGTGTCAGTTAAAATCTCTCAGAACTCCATACAAACTACAGTGAAACTGATGGAATGAGGATGGGCATTTGCGCCACCTACTGGCCTGTGGGACTGAAGAAATAACTTGATTTCCTCCAGGAGAATTAAGGGGAAGTGCACTTCTACACGGGGGTTTCCGCAGATACATCAGTGGTGAGGTCCTGTGACCTCACCTTTCTGCTGCGTAGTTTCCCCCAAACCCTCACTCTAAGAGGCAAATTTAGTGAAACCTTAGCTCTTATGTCAAGCAGACAGGCTCTCAAGGAGTGTGCTAACCAGGCACAAGTAATCTCAAGGGACCCTTCAAAATATATTGTTAAAATCCAACCACACCAGCATTTGTGCGGAAATTCAAACTTGGTCTGGTAATCAAGCTGTATCAATATTTAAAACCGACAGGCTTCAAGTAATTTAGGAAACGTGCTGATGGCCAAAAGGAGAATGTTTGTTGAAATGCGACTTTTGTTTGGAGGGCCGAAGGCCCCAAGTGGATTATTAGAACTAGGTAGTATAAAAACATAGTAAGTCTTGGCCAAAAGGCTTGGCCGACATTACAGAGCATGGTTTTGGAAATGTGTTGGGTTTGGTAATGAAGAAGTCATCTATTTTCAGTTTTTGATATATGCTTCGAGTACTTTTTAAATGCTAACTTGGTCTTGCTTTTCAATTTTGAATAACTCCCACCAAAGTTTTCCCCATACATTTCCACCTTTCATTTCTCTTAGCTATGGCTTAAAGCCACAGAATCCTGGCTCCTAAAAAGCCACAAGGAACACGCTACATATACACATTCATTCCTTCACTCCGTTATTCATTCATACAGCTGCCAACAAATATCTGTTGAGTATCTTCTACCTACAAAATTATTCTGCTTTTGCATGGGATGAACAATATAAATTTTAAATGAGAAATATTGTTCTAAACTTTGGGTGATTTGCCAAGAGTTCCAGACCCTATATTGCTATCCAAGTTAGTTAAAATAATCATAAATAGCTGCCTAAAAATCTAAGCTTTTAGGGGAAAGAGGTAGAATATCTTTTTGGAAGAGTCTTATCTTTTGTATTTCAGTTCACTTTGAATTCAGTAACACCTTGTTTTATTCATTTCTAGGTCACAAAGCTTGAAGAAAACATTTTCTTTTTGTTTTTCATTAGTTTGGCTCAGAAATATGGTCTGTTTTGGTTTTTCCTCCTAATCTGTACTGGCTTTTGTACAGCTCTTGCAATAAGGGAAGTTTTAAAAGTGCAAATAGGAAATAGGTAGATTGCACAAAGAGAGTGCTGCCAATTTTTTTTTTTTAAGTTCTTAAATAATCACACCAAGTAACAAAAGACAAAGTTCACTCAGGAGTAACTTTTACTAATGTTAAAACCTGAATCCTTTGTTTCCCCTTTCATACATATGGAGAAAACAGAATATATGCTATCCAAGTCAGAATCTCTCTCTCCAAGACATTGCACAGTCAGGCACTGCTGACATTTGGGGAAGGACAAGTCTTTACAGTACAGAGCAATTCTGTGCACTGAACGGTGACCTGACCTCCGGCCACTAATGTTAATGATGGCCCGCCAGTCACTGTGACAATCAAGACACCTCCTAATGGTTGCCCAAAACCTCTAGGGAAATGGTATTAGTCCAGAAGAATACCAATCTAGTGAAATTCTCCCAGGTATATGTCTGAAATACATTTGTAGAGCAAGAAGAGAACTAAAGAAGATACACTTAATTGAGTTCAAAAAACGTGTTTGTGGTCTATTTCCATCTCAGGTATCTGCACGTGACCTTTCCTTTATCCCTGACAAAGCTGGAGGGAAAGAGAAAGAAAAGAAAATCCACAGCTGCCTCTGAGTCCAAAAGAAAGAAAGAAATCTTAATGCAAGCAGGGCTAGAGCACAACGGAATTCCTATTCTGCAATAGTGCTTGTCAGTCCTTTTGTGTTCACAGCACTCTCTAGTATTTTATTACTAGAACTTTTAGTAATCAAACTACAGTGATACACTAGTTCACAGTGTCAATAATAGAACCTGTGATTGTCCCAGTCTCCATACGGATACCCTTCAGGCACAAGTGACTCCTTGTAGACAACTGCTTTGATCTCTTAGGTGCCAACAAAGCCAAGTTCTTATATATTCTAGGAAAAACACTCTTTGCCAATGGCTTCATGTTGCCCAACATTTTCACCTCTTAACTAAGAGCCAGTATTCCCTATTCTCCACTGCATTTCATGATCCATTACATCAGTTGGGATATCACTGGACAGGCACTTAATAATGGCACAAAGACCCAGAATATATATTTCACATGATGATCAAACTTGGCAGTAATCCCATGAAAGGCATACAGTATACTGAAGTTGTATAGCTCTGGTTGCAAACAACTCTACCACCTTTTCACAGAAATTGCCTCTGGTGGTGGTTCTAAAGAAAAATAAACTTCAAGCTTCATGCAAGCAGATCAATATTAGCAAGTACGTATTATTTACTAGGCCATTCCAAACTTCTCCTAGGAATTTTACATTTTGAGAAGGTGTGGTAGACTGCTAGAACTTTTCTACAATTTGAGAAACTCAGAAGACTCGTCTGATTTCTGGGCTTGGCTGAAAGCAACGGGTTAAATCCTATGTGTCTCATTGTCCTTTGGGTGACCACACATTGTGGTTTGCCAGGAGAGTCCCAGTCCCATCTGTTCTCTTGATGAAATTATCAATAGCACTCCCTTTCATTCTCAGAAGTGTGATCAATTAGATGGTCACTCATTATATTCAGAGTCACTGGGAGACAGATGATAACATCACCAATAAGAGAATATAGAAAACTCATTTTAGCAGAACAAAATAAAATCTTTTTTGAATGTCTGTTAGTTGTAAAATAGTTTAAATAAAGACCCTTTCATATATAGTCAAAGGTAGAGATGGGACCTACCCCAAAATAAAGATAATCAAAAGGAGTACAAAAAGACAATTCAGGTCAATTCCACCGAACATTATTGAGCATCTACTATATTAATATTCTGAGTTTGGGGAAAGAGGGGAAAAGCTATCATTCTTGTACTTGGAGAGCTTAAATTTTACCCTTATAATTTAGTGGAACAGATGGAAATTAAAGCAGAATCTTTAATTCTGGTGTGCAGTGTGGTATAGCAGTTAGCTCCCCCGTTTCCTAGTTGCGAACCTTGGGAAAGTTAGGGAATCACTTTGAAAATGAATTTTATCCTATGAAAAATCTAAATAATACCTCTCTCATATAGGTTCACTGATTCTATTCAATGAGCATTTCCTCTTTGTTTCAAACATGTCACGTACGAGGTGGTTACAGGGATTAAAGAGATGTTAACACAGTGATGATGCGTGATAAACAAATTTTAAGACATTTATTATTTCAATGTTATCAGTGTATCATTTCAACTATAGAACAGTGCACACAAAGGGACATGTGACCCCCAAAAAGAGGCTCTTCGGCCAACTAGAGACAGGAAAGAGATACAGTGCGGGGCTGACTTCTCAGAGGAGATGCTAGAGCCTGAGCTGAATCTTAAAGGATGAGCAAAGTTGTCATGGTCATGTTAACAATAGAGATGAAAGATCCCGGCAGAAAGAACAGAAGGAAAGATAAGAAAAGGTAATGTTCCATAGGAGGCTGTGGAAATACGAGTGAGGTGGTAGCACATTTCAAAGTAGGTGAGTGTCAGAAGGGCTGGGTGGGGGGGCAAGTGATGGGTTCTTTGTATATCCAGCTAAGACAGTTGGGTTGTTCCTTTAGGCAAATAGGGAGCTACTGAAGGGTTTTAGTAGATAAATAACATCCAACTCATGCATGGTTCAGACCAATACCTCTGGCAATGTTGGAAACATGGGTTTGAGTTCTGAGGACAATAATAGAGGTAAGAAAAAGAGTATGGGGGCTACTACAACCACGACACTGCAAGCACTGGGAAGCAATACTGGAATACGTAGTGATTCTATTTCCCTTTCCACATCTATTTTCAAGCCCTCTGTATTTAAATAATAAATTCCTCGCAGCAGTTACAGACACTGGCAAGTAGGAAAGGTTCTGCCTTTCATTTCACCCCTGGGAGCCATGCTCATTCAACACTGTGGTCTTCACCACATGCCTTTAATCCTCGCTTAAAGCCCGTGCTTAAATAACACACCCTAACGAGAGTCACACTCCATAAATTCGTTTTTGCTCCTGACACAGATTGTTGCTTGGTTAAAATATACAAGCACACAGATCGTGAAAGACTAATGAAGTTAAGGTGGGCCACTCTGCCATGCAAGGGAGTGACTGAGATAAGTCAGCAAAAGAACGGGATCTTGGGCTTCAGGTCAGATAGGCTTAGAGATAACAAAGGGAAGAAGATAAAACAAACAAACAACAAAAAAAAGATAAAACAGAACAATGTGTTGAGTTACCAGATGATCCAAAGATATTAGGTTTGTTTAGTCTAGTTTATTTCTTACAATGTGACCGTGAGAAAGTCCTTTATGTTCTCTGAGCCTCAGTTTTCTCATCTATTAAAATGGGTACAATCCTAACCATCCTATGCATCGTTAAGTCATCCTATGCATCGAGAGGAAAGACGAAGGAGGGGAGGGAGGGAAGGAAGGAGGGACAAGGAGAGGAAGTAGGAGAGGGAGAGGAGGAGGAGAAGAGGAAGAAAGAAGAAGAAAGAGTGGATCCTTCTGCTGGACTAAGAACAAATATTAGAGATTATCTAGGGAAGTAAAAACACTTCGAAAAAGCTTGAAGTGGTATGCAAATGTATACCAATTTTAAACTGATTTTCTTCCTCTTCAGTTGATTTGTATTTTAACCTTTGTAGCTCTAAACTTCTCCCTTGGTCTCCCCTTGCTTCCTGCTTCTAAGTGGCCAATAAAAGTCCCGTCGTGTCACTGATGCCTTGCTACCTATCATAAGGCTAGTTTTCTACTCCCATCTCCTTGCTTTTGCAGAAGTCGACATTGCATCCCACCCGCTCCCACAGGTACTGTGTCCCTGCATTAAGCTGCTCCCTCCAGTTGTGTCATGACTGTCTTCCACTTTTCATAATTTTCATACAAAACCTCCTGATGTTCTCTTTCTTGTCTCCTAATAGTAATTATTATGACAACTAGTCAAAAACCAAGACTTTGTCTTACAATTTCTTTAATCCCAATAATTTAGATTTAGCTTATGGTCAGGACACATACTGGGTCATTCAATAAAGCCTCATAGTTTTGTTGAATCATCCAGATGATCAAATCTGTCCCTGTAGCTCCAAAAGGACGCTGAATATAAACGTGCTAATATGTAAGAGCAGCTTTTAGCTCTTGTAAGAAAGGAACTCCATCAACACAAGAGATTTTTATTCCAACTGAAAGGCTACCAGGCAACTTCCCACAATTTCTTATTTATAGCTTTAGAAGCTTTTAGCACAGCAAAAGTCAACGTCTTCGGTTAGGTTACCCAAATTCTACATTTATGAAGGAAGCCAATACGTAAAGAACAGCGGATGGGAATAGCAACTGTGAGAAATGGTAGGCGTTGCATAACCACATTAAGGGAGAGGCCACAGTTTAAGCAAAATCATAATGGCTGATTCCCAGAAAGGCTAAATTATAGTGAACTTGGAGCCTCAGTTTTCTCATCTGTAAAAATGAGAGGGTTGAATCTGATGCTGTGAGTTCCTGTCCAGCTCTAACGTTCTGTGTAACCAAGCAGGCAAATAAGGGAGTTAACATTATGGAAAACTAACAGAGCATTTGATGAAGGCCCTTCTGAGAATAATCCATAGACTCAGCAAAACATTTAGGCCCAACATACAACGTCGGGAACCAAGCCAACAAAATGCTACATCGAAATCAAGTAAGCAAGCAGAAATTATCAAAGAAGACAGCAATAAACAAACTCTGGAACAAATTAACCACTGAAAGGAACTAAGAAAAAGATAAATAGACACATCCTGACTCTAACCTGTATATGTGTGGGCATCTGACGGGAAAGGCTAGGGCAGCTCAAACCCACAATAAAATAAACAGTAAAGTGAGCCTTC
This sequence comes from Rhinolophus sinicus, assembly GCF_057876585.1. NCBI lineage: Eukaryota > Metazoa > Chordata > Mammalia > Chiroptera > Rhinolophidae > Rhinolophus > Rhinolophus sinicus. The sequence goes on from NC_142515.1 coordinate 40,653,320, forward strand.
CTGACATTCTTGCTGATAAACCATAGAGATAAGAGAAAACCACAAATTTGTTATTTCAGAGCACTTTTGTATCACCAGGTCTTATGACATAAAATGTAGGGTTTTAGAGCCCTCAGAAACCTCCCGAGTTCAGATTTGGGAAGTGCAAGAAATGGCATGTCAAAACTGAGTCTGTCAAATATCTCAAAAATAACATACTCAATATGATACTGTTTTGATGGTACCATGGGCATTGTGTGATTTTCAAACACAGCACGGGCATGAAATTCTAATGATTTGAAAAGGTTCGTGGGTTAATAAAAGAAAAGGGGTGGGAAAATACTGATGGCATCCAATCTTCATGCCAAGAGAGAAACACAGTGATTTTCCTAAAGTCACCAAGTTAGTTGGTGGCTTAGATGTCGAGCCAGACAAGAACTCAGACTTTCTGCAAGTGCACGGAATAGGTGAGCATCACCCAAGTTCCTTCTGGAGAGAACATATTTGCATGAACAGACAATACAGTTACTAGTCAGCATCTTAGCCCTCTACCCTCCCAGACCCCCTTGTTTTCTCCCTTGAGGCAGTGGCCAGTACTCAGCTCAGAAGGCAGTCAGCACCCCCATGTCTTCTCCAGGACAGAGCCCACATCAGCAACCAGCTACATCTCTTAGTATTGCGACGGCTTTGTTTCCCCCAAAACCCAATTCAGAATGGCTTTGCATTTTCATATAGTAAGTCCAGACAGTGAACTCTTGATCGCTATTTATAAAGTCCCTCAAAAACTTATTTGCACCATCACCGAATTACATAAACATATCAAAATACGGTGATGGAAGGAGAACTGACTCTGGGTGGTAAACACACAATGGGATTTATAGATGATGTAATACAGAAATGCACTCCTGAAATCTATGTAATTTTACTAACAATTGTCACCCCAATAAATTTTTAAAAAAATGAAGTTCAAACAATGAGGCTGTTTGAAGTATAACCAAGCATGCGGCGTACGGTTCTATCAAATCCTGACAGTAGAGCCATTCCTAGCTAGATTCCATGCACAGCGGGCCTTTGATATTTTATTAGTTTCTGTAAACACAACTCATCATTTTCAGGGTGCTATGACTTGCTCAGTACCGAGACACACAAGCCTCAAGAAACCATTTATCTAAAACATTCCCAAAATAAGCTGCTCCCCACAGTTTCCAAGCTCTTCACAGTTAATTTTTTACTTGATTACTTCATCACTATACTGCGACATCACTCCCAGTGGTGCCAGAGTTGTAAGAATGACACCACCACCCTGAGAACATGGATTTACTGGAAAAGTCATGCGACACTTGTTTCCAGAAACTCCATCAGCGTTGAAATCACATCCTACAACTTAAGAAGGGCCTGGAAATGAGACATGCAGAGTTTCCCTGAATCAATCAATACTATCCTCTCCCTTCTAAGCTCAATAGAAAAGAGTTGGGTGGTTTCCAACCTAGTCTCCATGGTTATAGAATGGGCTGTGACATGTTGGAAACCACATCTACTGGCAGTAAATATGCACAAGCAAAGGAGAAATTCTAACAGGGAGGTTTTCCCTGCTTGGTAGGAGGAAGACATGTCTTGTCTTTAGTGTTGTGAGAAAGGCAATTCAGTATTAATTCCTATCCAATCCCCAGGAATAAAACTGCTGTTTGTTGAGAGTTCTATGTGTTTTATTGGCTAATACTACCAATTAATGCCATTTGCAGCCCAAAAGTTCAGCATGAAAATCTGGCTGTAATTCCACTTCCAAAAATGAATGTGATTACAGGCACCAGGGTCCCCATCTTCAAATATTAAATCATGTGGCTTGAAGTTATGATCCTAAATCTTTGTGGTTCATCAGATCCAACTAATTGACAATTGTTGAGTCACTTGTAAACATCGTAACTTGAGGTGCTCTTTCCTTCTTCTTCTTATATTAAGCAGCTTATATTCCTACCTGCTTCTCTAAAAAGCTAGGAGAAAGTAAGAGAGGTGAGGCTTATGTAATAAAATGTTGAATTAGGAGGGACACGCAAGGGGAAACATAGGGATAACCGCTCCAGACAGAAAAGGGTACCCTCACTCCAAGTAGAGTGGATATGATTTTCTTTGGAAAATTCTTTATGGTTTTTTATTTTTGTGGGGAAAAAACAAGAAGTGAGCATAATCAAAGTAAGTACAATTTTTAAGTTTTGGGGGTAAACGTGCTGATGAAATGAAAATGAACAGCCAAGGCTTACTTCGGTTTGGTGGAAGAGTCGTGGTCTAGGACAGCCTTGGCTTTGGCCTTGGCTTTAGTTCCAACTGACAGAAAGTCACTTCGCCTCTCCCTGGCTCAGGTGCTTCCTCTACAGAAATGGATAACATTTCCTGCCCTACTTTTATCACAGGAGTGTTGGAGGATCAAATAAGGTCATAGATGTGAAATTTCTCTGGGAAAAAACCAGAGCACCATATGTAAATATATTAATAATTAAGTATGCATTATTTTATATTCATCACTTTGAGTTAAAATATGGGATGAACTGAAAATTTTGCAAAAAGCGAAAAAAACATTACTTTGATCCTCATACTCTTTTTCACAAAGGCAAAACAATAGTTTGGAAACGGCTCATCCACTTGCTGTGATGACTGGTAAGAGTTCCTGTTTCCTCTATGTGGTTCCAGATCTGTTTATACACAAATTATTAAAAATCGGATGAAGATGTATTTTGGAAGATGGAAATTTTACTTGAGTATCTTATCTTGTCTATAAGAATGCAGTGTTCATTAGAGGAGCTATTATTTAAAGTGTTTCTGACCAATGCGTTTGACTGGCACCCTTGATTGGATCTGAAGTGGTCAATGTCTCCTAAGTTTAGAGGTCTGAACAGAAAGTTTTGGCACTGCCAGAGGCTGACTGCCAAGACAATAAAGAAGGGAGAACTGAGATGTTTAGATACAGAAGTGTGAGGCAATACCACCCCAGAATTCATGGAGCTGCAGTGCATAACATCTAGACTCAAGAGAGTCTAAAGACCAAAAGTTGTTTTTCCTTTAAAGATGACTGAAGTGGGTGGGGTAGGTGGTCCATGGGAAAGCAAGAGACATGGCCCAAGGACTCCAAACTGACAGGTTTTTTCTCCTCTCAGGTCTGCCGTGGCAGAAATGAGGAGGTTATATATAGGGTGACCATGTAATTTGTTGTCAAAATTGGGACAGTACTGAGAGCGAAAGGGAGTGCTATCAGTAAGTACTGCAGGGCAACAGATGTAAACAGAGTTCGCCCCAGGAAATCCACAGGTACAATCATCTTAGTTACACATATTATTATTGCTTTGTTGTGTCCCCACCAAATTCTTATATTGAAATCTAATCCCCCAATGTGATGGTATTTGGAGGTGGGACCTTTGGGAGGTAATGAGGTCATCACGGTAGAGCTCTCACGAATGAGGTTAGTGCCCTTACAAGAAGAGGCCAGAAACTCAGCTAGCTCCTGTTCTGCCATGTGAGGATACAACGAGATGTCAGCAGTCTACAATCTGGAGGAGAGCCCCAGCAAAATGCAACCAGGCTGGCTCTCTGATCTCAGATTCCCAGCCTCTGGAACAGTGGGAAACAATTTTTTGTTGTTTATAAGCTACCCAGTTTATGATATTTCATAACAGCCCAAACTAAGACATGGCCCCCTATCTGCCCCCTCCCAGAGACTATCAGAATGGAATATAGTCAATCAACTTGCGGGAAATGAGAGAAAACTAATGAACTCTTGTTACCATTTCCTAGAAGAATCAGTTTTATAGAATTTCAAAAATGTCTTTCATAACTCAAAATCTTAAGTTTAGAATCAGATTTGGATTTGAATTCTAACTCTACTACATCCTAGCTGTGTGACCCCAGGCTAAATAAAATCAATGTCTTTGAGCCTTGGTTTCTTCATCTAGTATAAATCCAGGAAAAAGAACCGTGTGCCTTACAGGTTGGTTTTAAGGATTAAAAGAGCTAAGGCATGTAAAAGATTTATCTTAGGACTTAGAACATACCAAATATTAAGTTGTAGTATTATTATCACTAAAATGTAAATTCTAGGACAACACCTGGCACAAAAATGTCCAACTACATACTTCTTAATGACTCTTCCTATGTCTGCCCTTTTGACTCAACTCCGACCCATCTGCCTATTGGCCTGTTTTCCAAGCTACCTGTATTGCAAGCTGTCTCTATGCCATCTTCCATCCTACCAATCTCATGGATTAAAGTAAACATTCAGGTCATTCAAATAAATCTAAAATATGTATAAAGAGGTGATCAATAAATACTGTCCTGATGGCTATTTGCAAAGTGAATAATGATAACCTCACATCAATTAGCCTAATGTTCATAAGAGGCAGAACATCTGTTTCTCAGGGCAGGGCTCCAGGGCTCCATTCTTTACAAATGGTGAAATAGCTTAACAGCTGCTGTTATAGGAATGCTAGTTTTTTCTTCACACCAGCTTTTCTCTTGCTTTATATGAGGGCCTTGAGAGTTAAGTGTCCTAACTGCCCGGGAGAAAGCTGGTCTCTAACGTATTTTGTATTTTCTTAGGACAAACTTTCAGTTGACCCAAATGTGTTCTCTGAAGAGCATTAGGTGACAGGATCTAAAGCAATGAAACAAATCCCTACCAGGCCCTTTTGATTCAGGGTGGCACTGACAGTAGAACATCTGTTAATACATACGAAGTTAACCACCTTCCCTTCATTGCTCTTTTCACTCAGACATCTATTTTATTCCTTAATAATTCCAGGAATTGACCACACATGGAGGAGTATGGTATCTCCTTTCTCAAATAACAATGACAAACTAATAAAAATGGACAACTTTTAAAACACTGTGAGTTGCATTCGAAAAAGCTGAGCAAGCCTGAGACCAAATATTATAACTTTCGTACATTAAGGTTGAGGCCTGGGAGGAGGCCCCACATGGGTTCAGAATAAAATGTTTATCAGCATTATTCTGAGATCTTACAGTAATGAGGAAGAGTGGGGCAAGTACTCACCAAGTGAAATAATCCCAGTGTGGCTCCACCACCATCCTGAGAAAGTCACTTACAGAATAAAGTATTACAGCCTCTGAACAAGTTGAAAATTTGCCCCAGGCCTTGCTTCCTGTATCAATCACTCCACCATCAAAAATCCCTTTTTCCAGCTTCAGCCAACTGTTGGCCGTGCAGATGGGGCTTCTTTTGAAACAGTGTGATAATGACAACAGAAACTAACCCCAATGCTATTTAAAGAATTACCCCACTCAGAAGGCTGTGTGTATGTGGAAGCATATCGTATTAGGTTGGTACAAAAGTAATTGCAGTTTTTGCCTTTTAAAAAAATTTTTAAACCACACTTACTTTTGCACCAATCTAATATATGGGAAATCTCTGCACATTCCACTTAATTTTGCTGTGAAAAGTAAGTCCATCATAAATTAAGAAACAAAATGCCACATTTCCAGTACTAATCACAGCCTGAACAGCAAGAAATTGTAGAATTTTTTTTAAAAAAAGAAACATTAAAAAAGGCAAATGAAAAATAACACTGAAAAGGGAAATATAAATAGTGAAAACGAATCCTTAAATAACCTGAGGGTAGTGAGGTAGGTGGTGGGTGGGAGGTGCAGGGCAAAGACAGGACCAGGAAACAGAAAGAAGGCTTGAAATTACTTGAGTATGCTTATAGACTGTTTTAGAAAAAACATTCTTACTATGTCACTGATATAATCACTCAGAATATATTCAGGTTCTTGATCTGTTTCCAAATCCTGAGCACATCAAATGCAGCTCATATGACTATTGCTCTGCTGGGATAATCCTACACCAGCAGGATTTGCATAGACTGCAGAATAATTCTGAATCTAACTGTACTGTCCTAGCTGGTAAAACTTTCTCGACTTAACATGTATCAAACAGTTTTTGTAGAAACTCACAGCAAATGTCAGTTACATTTATTGTTCATTAAAGTCAACTGTGACATAAAAGTGAGGCAAATAGATTCTGCAAGCAAGTGATTTAAAAATGCCTTTAAAGCCACATACAGTAAGGAAAGTCTTGGTTAAAAATTCAACATCTCCAGGAACTATGAAAAACACTTCTGTGGGAGGCAGGTCTAAGGTGGTGGCATAGGTGGACACTGAGCTCAACCCCTCCCGAGAACCCCTCAAATGTGCACGTATATTTAGAGAAATTCCTCCTGAAGGGCAACTGTGAGCCAACTGAACGACTTCTGCACAAACAACAGAGAGAGACCACATAGAGAAGGCTGGGAAACCATGAAAGCTCTTTGGGAGCTAAGGGAACAATCCAACCCTAGAGGAACTGGAGAGCGCCACTGTTTACATCTCCCCTGCACATGACAGCTGGCGGGAACTCCATCCAGGTTCTTTGCCCCATCTGCCGGGTGCCGTAGCGTGTCCCCAGCCACCGTTACTGGACTAGATCTGGCAGAAACATGAGGGCGCCACAGCATGCATACAAGGGGCCCTTCCACCCAGAGATTGACCAAGTGGATACGCAGGGTGCTGCTTTGAGTACCCACTGGGCTGCACCTGGGGCTCCCCACCTGGAGAGAGGGCAGAGCTAGCAAAATACTGCAGTACCCACCTGTAGGGCTACCCTTCACAGAGAAAGTGTGGAGACAGTGAAGCGCTACTATGTACTCATGGGGGGCTGCATGTGGGACTCGCCGTCCTGGCGAAACACTGCAGTACCTGCACATATAACTCCTGTCTCAAGAAAATGTGAAGATAGTGGGGCACTGCTACACGTGCATGTGGGGCTGTCCCACCCGAATAAAGTGCAGAGCTGGCAAAACTTTGTGGTAACCACATGCAGGGTTGACCCATGAGGACTGAATGGGGTGTGGCTATGCACATGCACAGGGCTGTGCAGCTGTGAGCACACAGGCTGCCCCACTCGGAGAAAGGGTGGAGCTCACAGGGCTTTCAGACTCAAGCACTCAGAGCAGCCCCGCCCAGACCCTGCTCTGACAACAGTTAAAAAGCAGCAGGGTATCGACACCAGGCAGCCCCACTCAGTACCCACTCCTTCAGGCCAGAGGACAGACCAGACACAGCACATGCCCACCCTGTGTATAACTGGCCTGCCAAAACTAGTTGACACACAGTCTACACAAAAACCACTTTTTCAAGACTGGGAGAAACAGCTATTTCATCTAAGACTGGGAGAGATAGCTATTTCATCATAGGAACAAACACAGAAAGTCAAACAAAATGGGAAGGTATAAGAATTTGCCTCAAATGAAGGGATAAGAAAACACTCCAGAGAAAAACTCAAATGTAACAGAGATAAGTAATTTGCCTGATAAAGAATTCAAGCAAATGGTCCTAAGATGCTCAACAAACTTCCGAATGGAACTGAGGAACTCCGACAACACTTTAATAACAACAACAAATGTAATAAAGAATCAATCAGAGTTGAAGAATATAACTTAAATGAAGGATACATCAGAAGAAATTGACAGCATATTAGTTACTACAGAAGAATGGATTAGCGACCTGGAAGACAAAATAGTGGTGATTACCCTATCAGGACAGCAAAATGAAAAAGAGAGAGGAAAAAAAAATGAGGATAGTATAAGAGATCTCTGGGATAATATCAAGTGCACTAACATTCGCATTATAGGGATTCTAGAAGGAGAAGACAAAAAAGAGGCAGGAAGAATAATAAAAAAATAAACAATCTGATCAAAAAATGGGTGGAGGACATGAAAAGACATTTCTTCAAAGAAGATATACAGATGGCCAACAAACATATGAAAAGATGCCCAATGTCACTAATCATCAAGGAAATGCAAAAAAAAAAAAAAAAATTAAAATGAGATACCACCTCACGCCAGTCAGAATGGCCATCATCCATAAATCACCAAATAAGAAGTGTTGGCAAGGATGTGGAGCAAAGGGAACCCTCATGTGCTGTTGGTGGGACTACAAATTAGTGTAGTCTATGGAAAACAGTATGGAGATTCCTCAAAAAACTAAAAGTAGATCTACTATGCAACCCAGCAATTCCAGTTCAGAATATTAATCCAAAGAAAACAAAAACAGTAATTCGAAAAGATACATGCACCCCATGTTCATTGAAACATTATTCACAATAGCCAAGATATGAAAGGTACCCCAATAGATGAATGGATAAAGAAGATGTGGTATATCTATGTCGATACACACACACACACACACACACACACACACACACACACACACACACACACAGAGGAATACTGCACAGCAACAAAAAAGAATGAAATTGTGTTATTTGCAAGAACATGGATGAACCGAGAGGGTATTATACTAAGTGAAATAAATCAGACAGCATATGGTTTCACTTATATGTGGAATCTAAAAAATGAAAGAACAAACAAAACAAAACAAAAACAGACTCATGGAAACACAGACTAAAGAGATGGTTGCCAGAGGATGAGAGAGTAGGTGACAAAGGTGAAGGAGAATATAGTTAATAAAATTATGGTAAGTTTGCACAGTGACAAATGATTACTAAAATTAGTGGAGTGATCACATTGTAAGGTATAAAAAAGTTGAATCACTATTTTGTACACCTGAAACTAATATTACTAATATTGTATACCTACTTAAAACAAACAAACAAACAAAAAAACTCTTTGGTCTCTTATATTTATTTATTGGTTAAATAATACAGTTTTACCTTTACTCATGAATAGTCATCCTGATTTCATCACAATATATATAGATAGGTATAAGAGCTAATAACTTAAGTTTTCAACATTTTATTTTCATATACATAACTTATGTAACGATCACAGCCCACATTTGTAGTATTAAGAAGCAATCTAGTCTAATTACCGTGCTATGGGGTTACTGGAATGTGGCATGTAAATCAAATTACATGTTGAACTCATAGTGTAAAGAATATATGTGTAGGTATAAAAAAATATAATTTTGTAATGTAAGTCATCTTCCATCTCATGTCTTACTTTACAAATTTAATCCAGTTTTTCATTGACTCCTAATTCAGAAAATGGTCTTTTGTGGGTAGGCAGCCTTACATTCTTTAGCAGACCCTATTTGTGTATCAAAATGTTCACCTCAAATAGAATTTTTAACAGTATATGGCTTTCCTGCACTGCCACCATGTGGAATATTCAAAGAATACAATCAGACTTGAAAGCATAACTAGGACCGCCGCCACCACCACCACCACCACCTTCAAACCCCAAGTACTCGACTTCTCATTCTGTAGTACAGTACATGCATTTTCAATTCAAATCAAATGGTTTCAGAGTTTATACATCTGAAATGACTTTACACTGTAGAATTTATCACTATTTGCCAAATAACTAAAAACTTACTAATATTCTATTTTCAATTAATGTAAACATTTCTATTTCATGTGAACTTGCCATTACTTGTACACATGTTGACTTTTTCCTCCAGATAGTGTTTTATGTAAAGCTTTGTGGAAATGTCCAATAGAAGGAATTGGGGGAATACATGAGGCAATGAACTATAATTTGACCTTACTGAAAAGAGGCTTGCGATCACCTGAATTCTGGACCTATTCGAATGGTTCAACCTCATTTCTGAGAACTGTGAGTATTATTATAATAGTGATAACCGGAATAGCACAGGAAATAAGGGGCTTTTCACAGAAGTTCATTATGCTTTGCTCGAGATTTTAATTTTAACATATTGTTTTCTGGTATTATAAGACATTATAAGATTATGGGTTGATACTTGTTTTTTGTGTTGGTTGTTGGAATGTTTAAAAGCTTCTGAAAGTTTATACATAAATTTTATTTTCCTGCTGGTTTGATATAAATAATGTCTTACATTAGAAATAATGATCCATCTATCAAGAAAAAAACCAACATAAAACAAAACCATAATTAATGCCTTGAGAAATGAGTTAGTTTTGTCTCCTTATTAATTTTTTTCTTTTTCTTTTTTTGCTTCTACCATATTTTCTTTATTTGTAAAGTCTTTTCTTTAGATGAACTTTAATTACCATAGATGCCTTCCTCAAAAATCTTCCTTGGGTAAATTCTAAAATGTGTAAGAAAGAAATTCTTACCACTCAATAAAAATAAATAAATAACCCTATTAAAAATGAGCAATGGATCTGAATAGACAGTTCTACAAAGAATACACACAAACAGCCAACAAGCACATCAACGATGCTCAGCCTCATTAGCTATGAGGAAAATGTAATCAAAACCACAAGGAGATACCACTTCACACACCTAGCATGGCTCTAATCAGAAAGATATATAAAACAAAAAAGTGTTTACAAAGATATGGAGAAACCCTCACAGATTGCTGGTAGAAATGTAAAATGGTGCAGCCACTTTGGAAAACAGTTTGGAAGTTCCTCAAAACAAATAAAGTTACCACATGACCCAGCAACTGCAATCCTAGGTACATTCCCAAGAGAATTAAAAACACACTTCCACACAAAAATCTGTACACAGATGTCCATAACTGCATTATTCCTAATAGCCAAAAGATGGAAACAAAACATTCATCAACTGATGAATGGGTAAGCAGACTGTGATATACCCACACAACAGAATGTTATTCGGCCATTAAAAAGAAATAGTGCACTGATACATGTCACAGCAGGGATGCACCTTGAACCATTATGGTACGTGAAAGAAGCTAGACACAAAGGACACATATGGTTCCATTTATATGGAATGTGTAGAATAGGCAAATTGAGAGAGACAGAAAATAGATCAGTAGTTGACCAGGACTGGAAGAAGGGAGGAATGGGGAGTGAAATTTTTTTTTTTAGTAATGAAAGTGTTTTGCAATTAGATAATGGTAATGATTGCACAGCTTTGTAATATACTATTAACTATTTGTCAAATGATTTGCAAATATATCTTACCCCTATCTTTTTACTTTCTTGATACTATCTCTTGAAGCTCAAAAGTTTTTAATGTTGATAAGTCTTAGCTTTTTTTCTTTGATTGCTTCTGTTTTTGGTGTCCTATTAATATAATCTATCTCAACCCACAAATATTGTGGAGGATTCAAACAGAGACCGAATAGACATACCCCTGGTGTTGCAGAATCTGTTATCACAGTGTCTAATCTTTATTTAGTCCAATGTAGTTGTGGGTCAGAGTGCACCATCCTCATCAGAACCCTATACTCAGAGGTTCCTTCCTTAGCACATGCTGTTCCTTCCCTTCACCTGAAACACTGTTCCTGCTAGCAGAGCTACAGCTGACTGTAGTGTAGACACTACAGTGTGTGTGTAGACACTTGTGTAGACATCAAAAATTCACAATTATGATCTAAAAGTGGCTGAAAGCAAATGCAGTCTTCAGATGCATCATTCCAAGCAGAGTCCTAATCAGAGGAAGTGAGAGTCTTAGAGGGTGCAGCAGTACCCAAGTAGTAGATGGGGCAGGACCCGTATTTTAAGGAAAATAAAAAATTGAAATGTAATCAGATGTTGGTGAACAGGACAGTGAGGGGGCTGGAGAACACAGCAGAAGACACTTCTTGAAAGAAAGGAGGCATGGAAGACATGAGGAATGCCCTTACTTAGGTAAAGGCTGCCCTGTGGGTACCTTGCATTGTTCCAGAGACCAGCAGGAGGGCCCAAGAGTAGATGGTACTGGGATATCGACCCGGGATTCGAAATAAAGAAAAGCTTTCTATATAATAACACAGTGCCTGGCACTGAGGAGGGGCCACTATTTATTTATCATTGAACAAATGAAAGAATGAACAGGCTCACGCTACCAAACTATGCAAATGGCTTTCCAAAGAATAAATGAATTCCTGTACCTGGAAGTACTCAAGCAGAAGGAGATGGTGGAAAGGATTCCTACATCGGGCATAAGGGACAGGGAGAACAGAAATAGGAATTTATTAATCCTTTGACCTAGAACAAGTACTTATAAGAAGCTTATGCATTAGATCTCTTCATCCTAATTGTCATATTCAATGGAAAAATAGACTTAAAAGGATTAAGCATCTTATGTGAGACTACACAGAAAGTGACATTTGAAGTTTGCCTCCAGATGCATAGCTTGCCATTTAATCACACTGTTGTGAATTAGAGCCAAAGTTCATATCAACTCCAAGACTCTGTGTGTCTCTGAAACTTTTGACAATGATTATGCAACAGGTGCTACTTACTGCTTTTTCAGAATAGAGAACCTGAAGTGTCTACTAAAGCTGCGAGGCGCGGACTGAAACCTATCTTAGACAGAATGAGCCCTGTATGTGATTATTGCACCTATTTTCCATTCTCTAATTCCTAGATTGGCTAGTGCTTTATGAACCTGTCTAGCTTAAACATAACTTTTGATACACCAGGCTGTTCCCCTCCAAAATTACATGTGTGCATGTGTGGTCTGAGGAATGAGGCTGGAAGGGGCAGGAGGACAGGCATTTAAAATGTAAAAAAAAAAAAAAAAAAAAAACACAAACAAACCAGGCCTCTACTTTCTGAAATAACAGCGCCCCAAACCTGCCTGCTATTAGGCCTACATTTAAAGAACAAGAAAGGAAGCTTCTGCTGAAATCTATTCCCCACAACTTCCTCCACCTTTACTGTATCCCTTTAAGTACCTACCCTAGTTCCTGCCATTCCAATACCTGGGGCTTTGTTTCTTGAGTTAAAGCAATAAAAAGCCTCCTTTAAAATGGAAGGCAGGGGAAGGAAGATGGCATCTGTGAGTGCATGCGCCGTTTTCAGCCATTAACAACCTCAGAATCATCAGTCTGACTGGCTATTAGAGTAAGAAAAAACACGTACGTTTTAAGAGAGGAAGATACAATAAGTGTCCAGAACACCTCAGTCGAGGGCTGAGTGGCCCGCAATAAATGCTCAGGAAGGAACTGGCAAAGAATAATGACTGTGCTCTCTATAATTCACTCTCAGGGACAATGCATCAGAGCTGTGGTATCTTTCCCCGGGATAACACGTTGCTTCTAATTCCCCCAAAAGTAGATGAGTGGATCCTTTTGCTGCTGGGAGTGAGTGAGAGAGGCACACAATTGTACAAGCGTGGAAAATTCCTCTGGCCGTTGCACAGAATGTTCCCCCAGCCTCACAAAACCAAGTGAGCAGAGTCATGTCCTCAGAAAGTCTCAGGATCTCCAGCATGGGGAGCCTCTGTGATTCTAGTGTTAAAAATAGTATTTTTAAAAAATATTTTTAAATAAGGGTTCATTTGAGTCAAACTGATAACATGGTGAGGAGCAAAATCACAAATGCTCCCCAATAGCGTTTTTTCTTACAACATGATCCTCAAACAAGAGCCAACCAATTCAACCAAAGTAACAAAGATTCCAAAGCTGCAGGAAAATTTGTATTGTTGAAATTATTGAGAGATGATACATTACTAAGTTTTCCAAGGCTAATTTTGATAATGCCTTGACTTTTAGACCTCAGCCACTGAGTAGGATCTGACTCTATTGCAAATATGAGTGGTGGCTGAGTGTACATACTTCTCAAATTACTAAGGAAGGGACAGTCTTATTTATCAAAAAAGCTGCATTTAAAAGATTCCTATGGTAGAGACTGGCATAAAACTGTTATGCCAATAACAATGGTCTAACATAGTAGAGCTTGGTCTACTATGGTCTAACAATGGTCTAACATAGAAGACCTTGTTTGAGAACTTACATTTGGGATTGTGAAACACTGGAATTATTCAATGTTAAACCCCTGTGAACCTCAGGATGCCATCCAACCTGGGGTAAGAACAAACACTAGACAGAGGGGGTGCTCAGGTTAAGTTCAGGATCTGATTCAGACCATAACTTGCTGTGTGGCCTTGAACAAGATGTTTCACCTCCCTGGCCTTTAGTTCCCTTCTCCATGAAATAAGAACACTGGTTCCAGTGACCTCGGAAGTCCTTGCAGCTCTGAGAATTCATGACTGCACCTTAACATTTCCTAAATTCCCACCTTAGTCGGATATCTTTCTAGCAGCTGAATAACCTGTGTGAAAACCTAAACAAATTGTAAAAAACAAAACGAAAACCAATCAGTTAATTCTCACATTCTGCATACGGAATTCTTCAATCTGTACCAAGTACATTTCAATATGTCCTTTCCGGCTGAGTGCCCCAGGAACCTCCCAGGTTACACAGAACACTCAAGCTGTCAGCAGGTATTCAGAAACTTGGCTGCTCCAACAATTTATGGGGGGAAAAAAATCAGGGTGAGAGTTGGAAGAAAATAAAGTGAACAAAAACTTAAATAATGTTCCCTTGCTTGTCCTTGGAGATACATGGACTTTCTGGAACTGTGGGCATGAGACTAGCTGTACCAAACTACCTGGGGTTGGGGGCAGTTTGGGAAACAACGCAGATTCCAGAAGACCCACTGACTCAGGATCTGCAGGATCAGGGAACAGGAATTGCCTCCCTGGGTGATTCCTTTGCAGTTTGAGAGTTCCCAATGGTGAGAGACTTACAGGGCAAAACATACATAAATTTCATCCAACAGCCTAAATTAATGTAGGAAGAGCTGGTAGATTGATGGATGTGAGCTGGCAGATTGCCTCAATAATTGGAACTGACATTTGAGGCAGTGTATACAGAAAACTAAGGGATGGTTCTCCATAAACTGGTTTTAAAATGGTATTGAGTTTTAGGAGCTTGTGAGACATTCAACTGACACTCAGGAGACATGTCTGCCCTGGCAGGATCAATTAAGGGTTACTGCCTATAGGCCGGGAGACGGGCAACAAAGGGATGAGGTGAAGAAACAGAAGGTAGGAAAAAGTTTCGAAAGATATTCCCCAAAACATGAACAGTGGTCATGTCTGGGAAGTAACATGGATTGTGGGCGATTTCTACTTTCTTTATAATACTATTCCTCATATGTTGTTTGGATTTGCTTTTCAATGAGTATTACTATTTTTATAACCATTAGTCAAAATATAATTCCATGCCTGGTATAACAGAAATGAGAAACAATGCTAAAAACAGTCTGAGAACAAATAATTTCTTGGGAATTGAAAACCCAGAATTACAATCCTAATACACTTTTTAAAATATTTCTGTTTGAAAGCGTTATTTTTATTACTATATAATGAATTAATAGAGTGAAACCTCTAATTCACATCATCAAAAGCTGTATTTTTTCCTCTGGATGTTTTTCTAAGAAGTGAAATTTCTGCAGCTTAATCTCTACTTACAAAAATTTAGCATTTTTCTCTTAGAAATGCTTTATGCATGTCCTATCCACATATACAATAGCAATTACATGAGAATTCCTATAAAATCTGTTTTGTGCTTAAACAACTTACTCAGGTAGAAAGTGTTTATGTTCAAAAGTAAATAAATGAAATACACATAACTTTATAGTAGGTACAGTAAGATCACTATTAATTCCTGTCCGTTTGTGTCCATTTGCTATTCAAAACACTTCCCCCTAGTGTCCAACTGAAGGAAAGGCATAGAGGCAGGGAAACAAAAGACATGGTTAGAATTAAAGAGTGGGTGAGTGCGTGTGTGGGGGGGCGTTGTGAGTGTGTATGTGTGTGTCTGCCTCTCTGTGTGTGTGTGTGTGTGTGTGTGTGTGTGTGTGAGAGAGAGAGAGAGAGAGAGAGAGAGAGAGAGAGAGAGAGAGATGTATGGTTGGTGTCTAATGACCTAGTTGAAATGCTTAGCTTTTTCTGCCCTACATCTGATTCCTTACTAGATCCCTGAGACAACGAAAGTGAAAAAAGATTTTGCACAAGCTTTTCAAAAATAACAGACCACAGATTTCCAAAACTGCCCTATCATCTTTCAAGGCTCCCAACCTAAACTTGATTTCAGAATCCCCATTACCTTTCACCCAATTTACTTCCAATTAAAACATTATCCCTTCTGTAGGAAATTGCACTAAAGAGTAGATTAAAAATAAAAGCCTTTGAAATTTCAAGGACAGTGCCCCACTTTGATATGGACAGATGCTGGGGGGGGGGGGGGCATCTGTCTTGGTTTAGTATCAACACAAAAGCCCTGCTTCGCTTGAGATTCTTCCTACTCCTCAGAGTTCTGTTTAAAGAGTGAGGCTACCTCCTTCATTCTTTCAGCAAACATTTTCTAACACCTGCCCCCCTGACCCCAATATGTCAGGCAAGATGGTAGCCATCGCTTATCTGGGAGCACACATTCGTCTCAGATGTACTTATATCAGAATCAACTCAACCCTCCACTTTTCTGAAGTATCTGAAAGTCGTGAACTCACCTTTATTTAACCAGGGGTCCACCCCAATGCTACTTACGCACTGCCATTTAACAGGAAAATGTCAGAATTTTTCATTAAAAAATGAGAAAAGATACATATAGATCTGAAATGTTACTGATATATCTGAGTAGTGAAATTATAAGTATTTATTTTCTTGTTTTTGTTATTTAATGTTTCTACTACTTTATATCAATTTATTGTGAATCACTAGTACTGAAACTCTGGCAAATGATATAGTATCAGAACTAAAGTAGCGAACCCTCGCTCAAGAGCAGGACTGAATATTACTGAAGTTAAAAAATATGAGATAATTCAAAATCAATTTCCAGACTTTCATATTTGAACCTCGCACGGCATAATGCTTCTCAAAAAAATCATTATAATAATAAATGCTAATAGTATGAAGGTAAACACTGTTAAAGGGAAGAAGAGACAGACTGGACAAGAAGTGGCTATTAACATTTAACATTTAAAAACACAAAGTAAATGTCTTCATTCCCTCACTTTCCCGCATTTTAATCTCTATTGATTACAGCCATAAATCACCTTTCATCTGAAACACAGGGCTTTCCTTCTCCAAAATTTAGAATTTCACCCAAATTTCATTTTGTTGCTAATTTATAACTTGACACTAGAGGGAGCGGTTGTTCTTTTTTCTTCTTAAGCAAAATTTTAATTTGCTAAGAAAAACATTTCTTTTTCTTTAATATGCTTAACATATATTTGTTTTAAAAACTGAATATGTTGTAAAGGTCACAGACGGCCACATGGGGTCTGGAGGACCTTCTAATCTCTGTTGCTTTGCTTCCAGTTTGTAACTGCTCCAGTTGAATCCAGTACAATCTTGATGCTGATAAATTAAATCTCTAATGACATCAGTTTGTTTGTTTTTGTTTCTTGCATTTTCACTGCTTTAAAAATGAATCCTTTCGGCTAACATCACAATTATATAGCTGTTATAGTAAAAGGTAAAAAAAAAAAAAAAAAAAAAAAAAGTCAGTCTTCTGACAGTTGTATCCTCTAATAAACTTGATTTTGAAGCAATTCTGGAACATTAGTTTATGCAGTGTTCCAGATTACAAGACAAAAATTCATTTGAAATTTTGTGTTTAGGAAAAGATAAAACATGGTGATTGACCCAGACTAGGATCACAATAAATACTTATTAAGCCGAGAACACTGATTAAAAAAAATTCAGGGTCCGGGTTACTCCGCCTTCTACCTTATTGCAAAATGGGAATTGAACTTCCCTGCACACACCGTTCTTTGTTGGACGAGTCTCACTATCAAATGCACACATCAGCAAACAAAATTTCTCAAATAACTGTAACAACAGCTGCAAACAGGAATTTCTTGGTAATTCCCAATCGAGATAGTAACCTAAACAATGTCCCGTAGTTCTCAAGCTTTGTGGCCCATCCAGGTTATCAGGGAAATTTCTGAACGGGCTGATGCAGGGTTAGGTCTTATTTCCCAGGCCTCTCATCAGCACATTAATCAATGACAAAAATACACTGAGAGTTGACCAAGGCTTGCTCATGTGATCATGGAACGTGAAGGAAAAGCATGCAAATCCAGAGACCTAACGTGTCTTATACCTGCCCGATGCAGCCACTGACATTATCAATATTATTTTTCTCTGTTAGCGCTGTTCTTAAAATTACAACCAGTTTGTTCAGAGGAAGGAGGAGGAAGGAAAACCAGAGGCTATCATCAGTGGCCTGCTGTAAACACTCATCTCGGAAACACAGCAAACCTGGCTCCTGGGTGCTTTGATGCCTTCGTACTTTTGACAATTGCGAGCCATTTGAAATTTTAAACCCTGGAGGGTTTTATGTTTCTCAACCGTGGAGAGATATATTTTAAAGAGCAATTTTTCTTGCTTGCTGTGAAGGAAAACATTCCCAGGAAGCAAATACCTCATCCATTAGAACAAAATGTACCCATCCATGGGCAACGGAGTTTGAGAAAATTGCATCTCAGGGCAGGCTCCATCATGACCTGGGAACCCATTCACCTCCAGGGCTTAAGCAGCTTGACTTGGGATCAATTAGTATTAATTCTGGGCAGCATCTGATATGCGTGGAATGCTCCCCTAGCCTCGTCATCTCTTAATTCCTACAGTTAACATGAATTAACATGAGTTCCCAGTTGATAGATGAATTAGAGGTTTAGAAACTTTGGGGTGACATTTTGGGTTCAGAATGACATTCAGTGACAGAGCTTTATCAAAACAAAACATTTTATTTATTTCCCTTTATCGCTCTCCTCATTTGTTCTTTTGAGCTTTTCTATACAGCCAAGGGCAGATAACATGTACAGGCTATCAAGCCTGATGCTGGTTTTCTTGTTTGTTTGTTTGTTTGCTTGCTTTTTGCTTTTTCAAATAGCAATGCCAAGGTTGTTTTAAAAGCAGCTCCAACTTCAAAGGTTAATTTGGGGGTTTATCTATGGGAAAGAGACTAGGATACAGCAAGGCATTTTTATGTTAAGACAAATTAAGGCTTACCCTAAACTACCATAATCAATGAAAATGTCTTTGAAAACATCAAAAAATGGCACTCAAGAGGTATCTGGAAGTAAAGTACCACCTAAGATTAATTTACTTAGCAATTTAGTCATTCTGTTTGATCCTCGGATTACTCTGCCTCTTATAGATGAGAAGTGCTACGGAAGCAGGAAGTGTTTGCTTAAAATACTAACCTTCATGAGTTAGCAAAGGTAATAGGAAACAAATTCCACAAGTGGCAGGAAATACCAGTGGGGTGTGAGACAGGGCAATCTCCCAGTGCCAACTGCTCTGCCGAATGCCACACAACCACATCATAGGCGTCTGTGCACAGTGGCTTGTCCTTGGGGGAAGAAAGAGACTTGCGTGTTCAAAAACTAGAGGGCTTCCCTAGATAGAAAAAAACGCCAAGAAAATGAGGCATTTCACTTTCAAGCATTCTAAAATTGTCACAGCCTGCGACACAGGGGGTATCAGGACAAAGGGAAAGGAGAGATAAAGCATCATCACTGAGTGTTCAGAAGGATGGGGATGGTTCAGGAAAGGCAAAAATAGAAGCGTTTCTATGACTGCTGGAGAGGCTAATTCTCCCAAAGGAAACACATTTTGAAGGATGCTGCAAGTTCACCTATTTTCTCGTTTAACACCCAGGAAGGAGGCCTGTGCTGTTCCAGTGAAAGCATCTCAGTTCTTGTCACCTATGTGAACTGAAACAAATGACGTTTGCCTATGAAATAAACGCAGCTGGGGATTCTGAATCACTGTGAGACTAGGTGCTCCCTGGGCCAAGTGCATCACGTACAAATTGTCACATGTAATGCAAAAAATGACAATGACTTATTCCTGACCTCAATTCAGGACTGCCATCCAGTCCTGTGAATGAAATGAGGAATTAGAGGTTGTGTAGTGAAATGTGGGTGTGCTGGGGGCTAGGCTAGCAGTTAGGTGTCCCAGACATGTGACTTTGCTTGAGGGATTTAACCTTGCTGGGTCACTTACTTTAAAAATTAGAGGGTGACACTAGATGATTTTAAGAGTCTTTACCGTCTCTAAAGATCTATGCTTTTGTTCTCTTGAGAGGTATGATATTTATATGCAGACTCTTGACATTAATATCATGCTCTGTAAATGGAAGAGCAGCACATGTCCCCTTCCCCCACTCCTCCCCCAATCCCCACCCCACCACCCCGGAAGTCTTCCCTGACATCCTTTACAAAGCCCATTAATTCACATCCTAGGAGTTTCCATAGGACTCAGTTCCAGGCACCGGGGAATCCTGAGAATAGCCACTGTGGCACTCTGCAACTGGTAATCAGAGACAGCCAGAAACACCACGGCTTAGGCATAATGTTTAGGTTCTGTGCCTGAAAAATTGGGGAGATTTATGATGTTTCTGGGGGTGGAATGAGAAACTTTGAGCACTGAAGAAAATCCAAAATAATTACCTGAAACTATGGCACTCTGGAGAAACATAAAATGTCATCATAACATTTTCAGAATTAATTTCTTCATTAGAGAGGCAGGAAAATTAGGGCTTTCACATCTTGTCTTTCCTTCTGACTCAGCTGGAGTGAGTGAGAACTCCCTTGGCATAGAAATAGAAAAGCAGCGAGGCTGGTGGATTTATTTACTGACATGTACTGGTGTTCCATTTTCTGTTTTCTAAAAGATTTGACCTACTTACACAAACCATACATCTTCCCTTACTCCTTGCCTCCTGTGATAACCTGGCATGAAAAGTATGGCTATGTCTTAGTCACCTGCTTTGTATATTTTCTCTCCTCATCTGTTTTGGAAGTGACTCTCCATCTCCATGACATCAACCTGCTAGTTGGGGAGAACTGTGGGATTCTAGCATGGCCCATTTTGTGTTTACTGGAAGTAGCATCCTGCCCTAAAGGAAGAGAGGAATTGATTACTAATTCTTTTGAAATACCTTCTGTTGAGCTGTGGCTCCCCTCCAACTGAGCAGACATAAGATTTATTGTAACTGATATTCACACATTATTCAGAGATAATATTTTGGCCAACAGCTCCAACCTTGTTCCATGACTCTTGGGTGCCCGACATTTTCACAAGATGCCAATTTGACTGAAGCACTGACCTTTACCCACAGCAAATGCCTAGTCTCAAAGGGTCAGTGGAATGACCAAAAGGCAAATTTCAGAGGAAGGGACATGTGGAATAGCCTGGGAATTAGCCCTAAACGAAGCCATGTGTTAGCCCTATACTAAGATAAGGGTGGATCTCTTTGGATATAAGAAAGCTTAGGGTAGGAATGCCGCAGTTAGAGTTCCCAGGACCTAAGACACAGTAGTTTATATTTCCATAGAAATATAAGGGAGCCATATGTATAATTTAAAATTTTCTAGTAGCCTCATTAAAAAGGTACAAATTAATACTTATTTTATTTAACCCAATATATCTAACACATTAATACTTGAACATTTTGATATTTCACATTTGCTTTTTTCTGACTAAGTCTTTGAAATCCCTTAGGTGTTTTACACTTCTTAATTCAGACTACCCACATCTCATTTCGGACCAGCCACATTCCAAGTGTTCAATAGCCACATGTGACTAATGGCTACTCTACTAGGATATCTCATTTTAATCAAGAAAAAATTTCACATAGGGTTTAAGAATTTAGGCTATGGAATCTGACTTTGGACTTAGCTACTAGTTGTGTGACTTTAGGCAACCTACTCAACTTTCTAAGCCTCAGTTACCATCTATAAAATGGGTCAATAATAGTACTTGTTTTACAGAGTTGCTGGCACAGAGAGAAATGGTTGTCATTGCTATTCATCCCTTTATCCTCCTCAATTTAACAAACATTTATTGAGTCATATGTAGTAGGTACTGTATTAGTCTGGTTGGCCTGCTGTAACAAAATGCCACAGACTGAGTAGCTCACACAACAGACATTTATTTCTCACAGTTCTGGAGGATGGGAAGTCCAAGATCAAGGGGCCAGACAGTTAGGTTTCTGGTGAAAGCTCTCTTCCTGGCTTACAGAACGGCTGCCTTCTCCCTGTATCCTTGCAATCGCAGAGAGAGATTAGTTCATTCTCTTGTCTTTCATCTTATAAAGACACTAATAGTAGCACTGGACCAGGGCTCTACCCATATGTCCTCATTTAACCTTAATTACCTCCTTCTGGCTCTATCTCCAAATACAGTCATATTGGGGGTTAATGATTTACATGTGAATTTGGGGGGGAACCATTCAGTCCATACCAGGTGCTGTGAGATATAAGACAACTTTACAGAACACAGAATATTCCTTTGGTCTCAAGGACTCAAAATCTAGCAGAATTGACGGCTATTCACAAAATGAAGTATAATAATGTTTAAAATGCTCACGTAAAGGTAATAACAGTGCAATGGAGGTGCAAAGGAGGGGAAAATTCAGTGGTGTGCTGGGAAAAAAAGAAAGAAAAAGGTCTCATCTGTAGCATCTGCCAATTTCCACGATGTAAATACTCCCACCATGGCTGATTTCAAGCTGCCAGAGTATTACTGAATATTTAACAATCAGCATTCAGCGCCCTCTATTCAGCATGAGCTAACTCCAGCACACTCCTGCAAAATTTGAACTTAAGGTAAGAACAGTTAGCCAAAGAAGTGGGATAACAGCCCAGCTTTGAAAGATAAGGAGGAGAGAAAAGAGCTCAGAATGAGATAGAAAGAATGAGTGGGGGAAAAAATTAATAGGCGTGAACGTGCATGATGATTCAAAAAACTAAGGAATCTTTTGGGGCTGGAAACGAATCTAGAAAGATAGATTAGGATCAGATCATAAAGGAATACAAAAATAGGAAAGCCACTTGCTTTTGTAAAACAGGCCATTTACAAAGGTCTCAAATTGGAGAGTAACAAGGATAAAATGTAGCACTCTACCTTTCACAACACGCTTTGATGGGAATTATCCCGCTTTTGTCTAATACAGACCTGTGTAGTAGGCAGAGCAGATATTATCACCCCTGTAGTGACTTGACTACAAAAAAGATATGTCCAATCAGACCTTCAGAATGTGACTTTATTTAGAATAAGGGTCTTTCCAGATGTACAGTCACACACCATTTAATGATAGGGATACATTCTGAGAAACTGACATTCGGCAGTTTTGTCATTGTGTGAATATCACAGTGCACGTACACAAACCTAGATGGTACAGCCTACGACAATCTAATCTTTATGATATACCAATGTCATATATTTGGTCCACCACTGACCAAAACACCGTTATGTGGTGCAGGACTACACTTAATGTCAGAATCTTGAGATGATATCAGCTTGGATTAGGGTGGGCTCTGAATCCAAGGAACAGAAAAGTTGAAACACAGAGTGAAAGGCCTTGTGAATATGGAAGCAGGATTGGAATAATGCAACAATAAGCCAAGAAACATCAAAGATTGCCAATCACCACGAACAGCGAGAGGTGTGGAATGGATTCTCCCTCAGAGCCTCCACGAGGAACCAACCCTGCCAACACCTTTTATTTAGGACTTCTTGCTCTCAGAACTGTGAGAAAATACATTTGTTGTTTGAGCCACCTAGCTTGTGGTAATTTGTTATGGCAGCCTCAGGAAGCTCAGAAACCCTCTGAAGAGAGATGAGAATTAAATAAAGGCTTCAAAGAGGTGAAGTGATTTGTTCAAAACCATTGGTCTAGAAGTTGGTCAGGCTGGTACTCAGATCCAGGGCTCTTGGAAGTTGGTCTACCACTTAATCTAATATTTCACATGGCCTTGTCTTCCAAAGGACACTTGGGTCCTAAGAAAAGTAGAAAGCTGCACAAAGTCGCCTCACGATAGGGAGAAGCAGAACATAAACTTCACCTCCCGCCTAGAATATGAAACCATGGTTTTTCCCCGATTTTCCCAATTGCCTGAACCCACGAATGCGTTTATGAGCACTCAGACCAGGGCAATCTGCTGATTCCCAAGCAGGATCAGTTGGCCTTACGTTAGTGTTGGGCCTTTAGGCAGCTCCAAGTTCAGTGGTCCCTAGGCTGTCTGCTCTCGTAACTCACACTCTGCCACTCCGTGAGTGTGTGCGGAGCCACCCATCAGCCATGCCAGAGAGAGGAAAGTCACTTAAGGAACTGAGTGATTTTTGCCATCACTGAAAGATTTGACAAGTTTACCCCAAGGGTTCCGACCATCTTCTAGGATACTGAACTTACACTGGAGGCCCAGAGGCAAGTCATGTCTAAAAACAGTGGATCCTCACCAGCACGTGGTGTCAGACACACTTCCTATGCCTGGCTCTGTAAACACTGATGAAGCACTTTGTCTTCTGGGGGAAAAATACCCAGAATAACATGTCCCTGCAAATTCATTGAAAATGTTATCTCTAAGCTTGTAGAAATCTTGATAATCCTAGGAGTAATAGAAAGGACATCCATCCCCCCAGCAGAGAACGCAGTGCAAACCAGCAGAGTAGACTAATCAGCTCTGAAACTCTTTTTAGCCACCCTTTTACAAGGGCAAACTGTAAGGAACCATTGCTTTGCCATTCACACTGCCAAGAATGTGCCCTTTCGATCTCGGTGTAACCACCATACCTACGGGTACCCTCAGCATCGACAGTTCTTCTATTGTGGTTTCCTCATAGCAACCAGTGGTGTTCTTTTGGGATGAAGATCTGGCTGCTCACTGGCAAGACCAATGGTGATCTTGTTCTTACAAAGAGCTCTTTGGTGAGCCTCAGAAATACCCTGTTTCCCCGAAAATAAGACCTAGCCAGACCATCAGCTCTAACACGTCTTTTGGAGCAAAAATTAATATAAGACCCGGTCTTATTTAACTATAATATAAGACCCGGTCTTTATGATATGATATATGATATGATATGATATGATATGATATGATATGATATAAATATAATACCGGGTCTCATATTAATTTTCGCTCCAAAGGACGCATTAGAGCTGAAGGTCCGGCTAGGTCTTATTTTCGGGAAACACGATATTAACATCAGGCATCTCATCGTTTCCCTCATTGTAGACAAGACTCTCCTATAGATGTCTACATCTTGACAGAGGTGCTAAGAAGAACTGCAACCTAAAACTCAAAGAAAAGAATGCAGGAATGGCAAAGCCACTCCCCCAAAATGAAGCAATGACCAAAGACCCAGCCAGTATTCTCAGCTGCATCTTTCAAAAGGAAACACCACTGAAAAATCACCTATTATACTCTTGCAGTATTCTTGATACTCTAGACTCAGTGAAATGAAGAAGGACCTTAGGGAACCAACCATTCTTTTGCCTTCAATGTCTTAAATGTCTTAAAAGGAGGGAAAACCCTCATAATGAGCCCGCTTAACAACACCAAAGAGAGATGAATACCAAATACGGTCCACAAAGAAAACCTTTTCATCTTAAATCTTTCAGACCTTTATAAAGATACCTAGAAATTCAAGCTCAATCCAATTATGTGAGGCTTTATATTTCTTAAATGAGTATTTCAAAGGTTATACTTTTGATCTACGTTGTAGACAGGTCACCTGCAGAATTTGAATGTCTCCTCTCATTTAATTTCTCCTTTTCCAGGTTGTGTCAGGAAGGCTTGTTTGTTTTGTGGCTACTGGGAAGTTTCACATAAGCTAAATTCAAGGAGTTCAGAGTTTACAGCCTTTGTGGAAGGATGCCATCACATCTACCTGGCACAATCATCCCGGAGACATTTCCTTTGGTACCTAGGGGACTGCGGGCCACCTCAGGGAAGTGTCTGTTCTGGGTCACACCACAGCAGGGGCAAAAAGAAACTCGGCAAGTCAAACTGTTTGCTTCAAAGAAAATTAAACTTATGAAAATGATCTCTAGGGGAAGTGGCACAGAGGAGTGGTTAAAGAGCATGACTTGTAGAAACAGCAGGACTGGAATTTGAATCCTGGCTCCATCATTTACCAGTTGTGAAACCCTGGGACCATTGTGTAACCCAAGTCCATTTATTCCCACATAAAGTGTCAATAACAATATGCAATCTATAAAGTGGTTGTGAGCACTGAATGTACACAACCCTGGCAAAATGCCAGCACATAGTAGGTGCTCTTCTCCCCCTCTTTCACTATTCTGTCACAGATGCTCTGGAGATGACAATCCTGAGTTACTTCCATAATCTGTTCAAACTCCTTCAAGTTAAGAATTCTTTATTTAACTTAAATATATTTTCCAACCATTTAATTGGTCTCATTATGTTCTATTTTCAAAGGAAATTGAAATATGTCTCAGGTTTATCTCTGTGTGCTGTCACCAAATTCTCTATGTCTTAGAGACTTCAGAGCTAAACAGTAAATGACTTTGGGATTTGGATAGAAGACATACAAGAACAAATGGCTAAATTATTTGAGAAAGTTAAACTCCCTTTATATTTATAAACAGAAATTTCAATGTGAATTCCCCAGATTATGATTGTTTCTGAAATACTGTAATATCGTTTTTCAAATTTTATGCCTAAATATTAGCAATCATCTGGGATATGCCCATTAGCACTGATTTATGAGAATCTGGTTATCTGGTTCCTCTTGGTAATCAGACACTGAAAAATAAATAAAGTATAAATTTACAGCCAGGCACTGAACATGACTGGTTTATATAGGTTTGTCATCATCTGAATCTAACAATGAGCCAAACAGCTGGCTTATTTTTTCTTATATGCGAATTTGGTCTTTTTAAAACCATTTGTATCCACCACTTTTTCTCATCTTTTATGACAGTGCGGATTCAAATTCACAAGGAACTAGATATTTCCTTTGTTGTTTTGTTCCATCTACAAAGTCATACTAGTGGTTGGAATTATAACTACTGAACTGTCATGTTGACTCAGCCTAGACACCTCTCAAGGACTGCAGCCTTTGGTTACATTACTCTTGGTCTTCTCTGACATTAAAATGTACTGTTTTATATATGCTGGAAAATGCCAGGGGGAGAAAAAGCACAATCCACGGAAAGTGAGTAGAAGCAAAGTACAATCTGGAATGACACTTTTCTCCTCTTTTCCTAGCCACAGACTGCCCTCGGGCCTTTTCCCGAAGTTTCTATTAATGCCAGCCCAGCCTCTTAGGATCTCTCATGTGTCTTGTGGCTTTAGAGCCCCATGAAATTGTAACCCCAACATTGATAAGGACAGGAAGAGCACTTCCTTTATAATAGGGAAGAAGGCCAGGGAGGTCGGTTTACAGGATGCCCCTTGCCAAAGAGAAGCCCATTCAATGCACTAGGATGAAAATAGGCCACCCTTGGCTCTGCCTGAACTAGGACATCCTGGAATGATGTTTTTATTATACACACAAAAGGGTTCCTCTGTTCAGCATGACTCTACCCGAAAAATCAAACATAAAATAATCTCTCTCCCTACTTTAAGTTCACAAATAAACTTTCTGGGACTTGAAGCACTAATGGAAATGAATTATTACCAAGAAAACTCAGCCACTAAAGAATCTAGTGTTAAGATAGTAAAACACTGCAACCAGCTTCTCCATTTTATTCACTCAAAATAAACCGAACAAATGGGAACAATAAGGCCTCCTTCTTAAATTTGAAAAAGTTGCAAATTATTATAAAAACTAAATTTCAGTATTATTATATGTAGTAATAAGTGGCCTTTGGTGTGGTGTGTCCAAATGTTTGTTTTGTTGTTGTTAAAATGGTTTTAAAGAAATGTAACCATTTTCAAACAAAACCTTAATAAGAAATCATCAATGCAAAAAACAGATAAAAAAGGGTTTTAAGTATTAAACATTTTACAAAATCTAATTTTATTACCAAATTTATTCACTTTAAAGTTAATTAATGAGAATGAGGCTGTTTTGATTTACCCAAAAACTTCAAATTGAGCATGACAGATAATAATATTTGCTTCAGCTTCCAAATTATATCTATTTTCTTGTTGGTTGCATGGTACTGAAAAATGCCCAATTAATAGACAATTAGTTTCAAAGAATAACAGTTTTTAATTTTTCACCCTGCTGTGTCACAATGCTCTTCACTTAAACATAGATAACACAAATTTTATTCAAAGTATGCACAACACAATTCAACCAGGCAGCAAAAATTAATGCACTAGGGGGCTTCCATGTGCTAACGTTTTGTATTTCATTACAGTTTTTAAATAGTTATGATTGCTCACTTTAAAACTATTATGTTTATTGTTAAACACAGTTTAAAATTTCTTCTACTTTGCCTATAAACATAAGCCATTTGTCCATATCACATTCAACAATTACTTTGACTTCACTATAATATTTAACTGTAATTTTTTTACACTTATTTTTAAATTTTTATTAAATTTATTGGGGTGATAATGGTTAGTAAAATGACATAGGTTTCAAGTGTACAATTCTATAATACATAATCTATATATTTCATTGTGTGTTCACCACCCAGAGTCAGTTCTCCTTCCATCACCATATATTGGACCCCCTTTTTGGTAGCATGGTCGAGCAGTCTAACTCTCTGTAATTTTAGTTACATGTCTGTCTCATTATATATCCTTCCAATTCCCCACAAATGAGGTGATGGGATTCCATCAACAGGTGACCCTGTCACAGGCTATGACACCTCTCTTGGTCCTCATTAGGCAATGTCAATTGAATCTTGGCTGCTGGTCTAAGAATGAATCCTTCTTAGGTCTTACTCGTGTCAATCCCTTTCCACTCTAACTTCCTTAAAGCGTCACTCCTCTTAGGAGACATGGTGAAAATACGGGTGAGATCAACTGCAAGAATATTTTTAAAGAGTTCCCTCCTCTATCTATCCAACCAAGTCCTTTTTGGTCATAGGTCACTCTATCTTACTAGCAGCCTAGGCAGGTCTTTACAGTTGGTTTGGCTCAGCATGTCTTCTTTTTAAAATGTCATTCATGCAATGTAATTTGAAGGTCTGTCTATATGAAAAAGGCTGAATCAATTGCCCTCCAATTAGAGGAGGACACCTGCCAGGGATTCCTTCTAAGAACGCACCCTTTCCCCTGCATCTAATCAGGGGAATAAAATACGTGTGATAGCTGACAAAAGATCCAGTTAGGAGCCACGCCACCAATGCCCCCTTTGGATAAATAAAAATAGCTCACTTTCCCCAAGAGATTCCGATTCACTTTCTTAGAGTGAATCACTGAATTTCTTATCACTAGCCCAAAAGATCCCATGGAGCTTTAGTTTCCAGTCTCTGTATTACAAAGACAATAGGGCTGTTTTTCCCCTGCGTAAAAAAAGAAAATTAAAAACACTGATCGTTTTTTTTCCCCAAAAAATATCTACTTCCTAGGCTGATCGCAGAGAGAAAATATACCCTTTCCAGGGAGTCTTCCATCTTCCCACTGCCTCCAGCATCACTCACCTAACTGAACTAACCAGGGATCAAACTATAACATGACGATGAGTGAGACTGAAACTGACCATTGTAATTTTGAATACGTCTGTCTGCTTGCTACATGTCCTCTGATTTCCTACACTGAAGCATTGCGATCAACAGGATGACCTCGTAGTAGGCTCTGGCGTGACCACCCTTGGCCCTCATCATCCAACATCAACTCAATCTAAGCTGCTGGCCTTGCTTTGTTCCTCTACTCAAATTCCTCAAAACTGAGTTTTGCCTTGTGAGAATCAGCTCAAGGATTAGCATCTGACTCCCAAATCCCAATCTCCGCAACTAGGTCTCTGCTTCCGGCTGTCAGGTTGCTAATGCTAACCAACCTTAACCTATGAGATAGTCTTTAGTAAGAAACAAAGAGGGCTTCTCTACATTGGCCTTAACTATGGTGTGTCATAAATACTCAGAAGGGGCTCCTGAATAGTGGGTTACAAAACAGTATCCCCAGCACAGAAAGAAGCTAAACATGTGCAAATTTAGAGCTAAACTGTAGATACCAGAAATGAATGGAAATACTGACTACAGCAATTACAAAAGACCTACCAATTCACATGAGCTGCAAACACCGTCTATATGCTAAATACAAAGTTGTCTTCATGATGGAAAAAAACATTAGGACTCACCATGTTAATATATGGATACTGAAGGAAATGGGTGGAAGAAAACGGATCTGCCAGTCTTGAAGGAAATGGGCAAAAAGTGAAGTCAGGTAAAACAAGCCTGGAATGAATATATTATAAAATTTGTATTTTTATCAGTTTTGTACTCCCTGGGCATTTAGCAAGTTCCAGTGGTCTCCACTATATTAATGGAACCAAAGGGGGGATTCACTCCCTATCAGCCCTTAAGCACAGATAAAAAGATCATCAGTGTCTCCTTGGGGCAGGATGGTGGCTGAGGAACATGAAGAGAAGGAGCCTCATGGGGAAGGTGAAACTGGGAGGAAAAGAATTAGAACCTCATGGTTTCCTTCAAGAAAATCCCCTTGAAGGTTCTGGGTTCTGTTTTGTTTTTAAAGGATGCAGTTCTTTCTTAGCATCTGCCTAATCTCTGGGTCCTCACTGTTTCTAATCTGCTGCATCCTGCCAACAACCAGTTGAGTCTCAGAGCATATCAGTGGTGAAGTGTTGGGGAGCAGTGTAATAATGTGGGTAAGAGATGACGGGATATGGATCAGAAATAGGCTCAATAACAGGTCTGCTGTGCTATTTCTAATGTGACCTTGGGTAAATTACTTACTCTCTCTCTCTGTCTCTCTCTCTGTCTCTCTCTCTCTCTCTCTCTCACACACACACACACCATGAACAAAAATTGTTGGTTGCTATTATTTCCCTTATGTAAAAAATTTCCAGGCAAGGTGTACTATTCTGTGCAAAAAGCATCTTTTCTGAATTGGCATCCTATGAGTAAGGAAGGAAATTGCTAGGAAATGGAAGTACACACTCTCTGTCATGGTCTGCCAATGATCTCGTATTGCCATCAAACTTGAGAAAATTTGCTAGCAGCCCCGGTGATCATATTTCATAATTATATTCCATGATTCCCCTTAAAGGAAGATACAATTTACTACCTCCTAGGGTCCTACTATGTGTTTGGTACAGCTCTGACCACTGTGATAAATAATAAGATACCCACCCCCTCAAAAAAGGAATTCACAGTCTCGAGAAAGAAACAGACAAATGCCAGCTGATTATGACATTACATCCAGGTTGTACATTACAACAGCTAAACTGAGAAAATTCAGCAAGAACTCAAGAGATTGGTTCTATCTCTTGGGAGCAGAGAAGATTAAAGCAGAAAGGTTACTTTTCCTTGTGAACTTGCAATATTCCTTTGAATGAGTAGATGAAAGGGAAATAGAAAAAAAAATAAGGTTAAGTAAAAATATCCACCACATAGCAATGCGTAGTCGAAGGAAATGGTAGCTGAACAAAGTTATTAACTTGAGCCAGTTTCATGAAGCACCCAAATCCTTTCACTGGAGTTTTGCCTGCATACAGATGAGAAAATTGGGCTCATGTTTTATGGTCTATAAATAATGTAGTGAAAGTTAAGAAGCCTGTTATTCACACACACACACACACAAAAAAAAAAAACCCACAAGGAGTTTATGGAGATGCATCTCTTTTATCAAAGAGAATTAGATTGGCCTTAATGCTACTGGCAAAAAAAAAAAAAAAAAAAATGTAGGTAACATTTTTTTCCTACTTAAAATATAGGTGGGATTTTTTTTATGTGAAATAAAAAGCAAACAAAAAAGTGCCATAAAACATACAAGCACATCAAAATGAGTTATGATGCATATATTATAGATAGCCTAAACTGAAAAGTACTCATCACTACCTTAGGACAATCGGTATACAAGGAACAAATATATTTGCTCTTCTAAGAATAGATGTATTATATAAACAATATGGATTCTGTTCCTACAACATTTAATAGACTAGTAAGTCACTTGGAGTCAAAAGTTGTTGCCAATATTTTCAGTGTTTCCTTTATCTAAAAGCTGTCCACATCCGTAATGAACAGGTTATCTCTTTTGCCATATTCCTCACCTCAAAGCCTGTTAAGGTCTGAGAAACCACCACTGGGTCCTGTACTAACTAGAAACTTCAACTTGACAATCATGCACATCTGGATGAGATGAGTGAGGTGCTATGGACTTTTCCAGATCCTGCTACCTCAGCTGTTTTTGCACTTGCCTGGGACCCTCCTCTGCCTTCTAATCATCTGCTTTCCATGCTGAAGCATTGTTCTCGGTCTTTTCTCTTCCTGACTGATTGCTTCTTTTGTCAGCTCTAATTAATGATGCATAATGGTATTTAAAATGATTTCCATAAAGCTTTCCCAGTCTTTTATCATGCAGAAAGTAAAATGCAGCCACTTTATGAAATATGACCTTAATTAACCAAAGTGATCTCAGATCAATCACCCTGAATTTCTTCAACAGACTGTCTAGGTGAGGACATCCCCAGTTATGTACTGCTTTTAAAAACCTACACACAGAGAACTGCAACCAACACCTCAGCTCAAAGAGCAGATGGCAGATCCGTTTTATCATCCTTGCCCTCTGACCTCTGAAACAAAGTCTGAAGATAGAAGGCAGCACAAAACATGTCACCAATTCCTTTGTGCTCAATTCCTTTGAGCACATCCACGTTGAATCTCCTATTCCTGAGCTTAGCTGCACGTTTGCTCTGCAACAACTGTGATTTACCTAAATAGAAGCCGAACAGCAGCAACATCTAAAGTGCTAATATGCAGGTAATCACTTCTCGTCAGGAGGGAACCCTTTGAGAAATAACTACATGTCTCCCAGAGGCACCGGCAATGATTCAGCAAACTGCAGCAGCCAGAAAGGCAACATTTAAGAGAGCAAGCATCACTGGAACCTCAGGGAGAAAACACAGCTTTGCATGGTACTTACCTAAGCAATGTGAAGGTACAAAAAGATGATTGCCAAAAAGTACTGTGTTAGAACGAAGAAACAAACACATCCAATCTAGAAAAGCTATGGTTTTTGAGAATTACTTTAAAACAACAGCAACGGGCCGGCCCGGGGGCTCAGGTGGTTAGAGCTCCGTGCTCCTAACTCCGAAGGCTGCCAGTTCAATTCCCACATGGGCCAGTGGGCTCTCAACCACAAGGTGCCAGTTCAATTCCTCGAGTCCCACAAGGGATGGTGGGCTCCGCCCCCTGCAACTAAGATTGAACAAGGCACCTTGAGCTGAGCTGCCTCCCGGATGGCTCAGTTGGTTGGAGCGCGTCCTCTCAACCACAAGGTTGCTGGTTCAACTCCCACAAGGGATGGTGGGCTGCGCCCCCCCTGCAATTAGCAACGGCAACTGGACCTGGAGCTGAGCTGCACCCTCCACAACTAAGACTGAAAGGACAACTTGACTTGGAAAAAAGTCCTGAAGAACACACTGTTCCCCCAATAAAGTCCTGTTCCCCTTCCCCAATTTAAAAAACAACAACAACAACAACAGCAACAACCACCACTACCAAAAAAACAAAAAAGGAGGAGGAGGAGGAGGAGAACAACAACAACATCTGGGTTATTTATCAGTTGTCCTAGTTGGATATGATCAATGCAAACTCTTAATTAATCTTCATAGAATTAAAACTGGCGTTCACAAGGTAGGTAGAGACATATTGTTCAAAACACAAAGAAATCATGTAGTATCAAAACTGAAAAGTTGTCTACTTGGGCATTTAAGTTAGACTGGCTGGTGTTTCCAGGGCTTTAGGAAGGGAACTGTTCAAATTTCATGCCACTGGATTATGTATTTTGTATCATTTTATACCTGTATTTATGTAGAATTTACATTCTAATTATTTGAAGTGTCTAAGAACTTTAGGGAAAATGCTGTAGTAGTTCTTCTGATTTTGAAAGTATTACCCCAAAAAAACTGTACCTGAGTCTTTATTGTACATAATCCTAATAATTCTTTTTATTCTCATATTTTCTGTGTAAAAGACAACAACAATACAATGTAAACAAAACTGCAAATTAAGAGTATAGATGAATATCAAAATTAGTGCTAAATCTTATGAAAATACAACTCTATGGCATAAATACTATATATATATAAATGGGAAATGGCTTTAAAATTAAATTACATGCCATAGAAGTTTTTGTGTGAGAAGAGATTTTAGAATAATTGTAGTCAAATGCTCTCACTCTACCAAGAAAGACTTTGAAACCCAGAAAAGTTGTGGCTTCTGTCAATGACTGATCGGAAGGGACATGCTCTGAGCACAGATCTCAGAACTTTCAATGCATGCCCATTTTTCAACTGTGCACAAATCTACCCTGAATGGTTCCATTGAACTTTATTGTACAGCTTCCCCTACTGTCCCATCAGCTAACATTTCACTAAAATGAAGGCCCTAGCTTCTGACCTACTCCCTCAGGGAGTTAGTGCATTCTTTCCCTAACAAGTCTGAAGGAAGATACACTTTTCTTAAACCTAAACGTCAATCAATGAATGCCATAATTCCTTTGCTATTTTTTCTACTGCCAAATATTATAATTAAAATTAAAATAACACATATAAATAATGCTTTACAGTTACTAAAATAGTTCCATAAAAGTAACTGGATCAAAATGAAAATATGAGTACATAGATTGACTGGCAATGGATAAAAATGTCCAAATATCTGTTATGGAGGATTTCACATGGTGATGTTGTAGACACATCAACAAAGAAGGGCACATAGAGACTGTCAGCCAGGATGGGTCCAAAAATACATGAGTTTAAAATGAATTCTGTACAGAAGACACATTTGGGTAGACTTCCTAGTCTAGATATAAGCCCCGACTCCAACATCCCACCAAAAATTACAGCAAAACTCCTCAGGAAAAGTCGATCAGCGACTTACGGACTACTTAATAATAGGGCAAGTACTGAAGAGTTTGTAATGACTCCTTTGCAAGTTCAGGCTGAGCAAGGTCAAGAATCACACAATCAAATCACACATTTCAGTCCTGACAGAGTAGAGATTGAAGTGAAAAAGTAGAGATTGAAGTGAAAACAGCCTCTTCTCACATCCCCTCCTCTTCTGTTATCACCAAGTTGGTCCTGGCTGCCTATCTACCCCAAGATGGAGGAGAAAAGGGAGGGAGGTTCTTAGAATGTTGCTGAGATGTAAAAGAAGCAGTCAGTGGTTTTGGTGCCCCAGAGAACCATGGGAAGAACAATGAAAGTGCAAGTTTAGGGATATGCAATTTGATTGTGCTCCGAGAAAGAAACCAGAAGAAAGAAGAGATTTACAATACTATTTAACTACTACATGGGGCAAAATGGGAAGATTTGGTCAAGGGATGGCAAAAATCAGTACTTCCCATGATTAGAAGGCCAGGGTTTTACATTCTGGACCAGTGTGTTGACAAAATTTTAAAAATGACCACAAAGGGTTGATGTACATGCCAATTGTGAAAAGGAGAAGACTCATTTGAATAAAGTCTCTTTTCTTGCAAGAAAATCTCTGTAATATTCTGATTTTCTATAGACAATCTAGCCTAATATTTTTGGGTAACATCCCCAGAATAGTAATCCAGAAGACTTTTTCTTGATAACCCTGAGTATATAGAAGTATGCATGCTGAGATCTCTTTAAAAAAATGTTTACTGCCTTATACAAGATATAGTACATTTATATTAGTGATCTAAGTATTCATAATTTCTCAAAGAGTTCTCAGAGAAGACTTTCAATCATTTCACCATTTTTATCTTGTTCTTCCTTTTTATGATACTCTAAATGTGGTCTGATTAATCAAGAAAAAGAGGAGTACAGTCACATACTACTGTTACTTCCTTATTGGGTGTATAATCTATCCACAAGGTAAACTCGCTGGCTTTCTACCTCAGATGCACAATAAAATCACCGGGGGAGATTTTTAAACATGTCAATGCCTGAGCCTCACCCCCAGAGATCCTGACTTAATTGGCTGGAGTGGTGCCCAAGTATTGGCTTTTTTGTTTTTTAAACTCCCCAGGTACCCACCCAGGTAATCCTAATGTATAACCAAAGCTGAGAATTTCTGCCGTGTTCTTTTCCTTAGGTTCAATAGCTAAGAGATTTCTCTCTTCTTTTGAACTTGTGCCATAGATTTTCTTGAACCTTAAATGTATCCTTATTCATCCTTTGATTCACTTTTACAGTTTTTGTTACAATATTTTTGGCCAGTCAATGTATTTCCTGTCCTCCTAGATTTGAGGGGCTATGCATTATGGAAGCATTTGCCAACATTTTGTGCTGACAAGAGTAGTGGCTATGTCAAGGCCCAAGACAGAATCCTGTGGCGTATTTTTATAAACCTCTCTATCACTTTTAGTAGATCATTCAACTACTTAGTATTCTCTCTCTTGTCCCAGCATTTCTCCATCTTTTCCCTAAGAATATCAAGAGCAGTCTTAATTGTACACTGAAATCCCCCGATCCACCAGGCTAGCAACCCTGTCAAAGGAGAAGCTAAGGAAAGTCTGACATGACAGAACTACTCCCTTTCATTCTCAGCTGTCATAGTTGAACAACCTCGCTTTATAAAAATGCCTTAAGTACCCAAGAATTTTCCAGATATCTTTGAGACAGTTGATAAGTTTTCTTTGCCAATACTTCCCATTTTCTTTTTCTGAGCGTAAATTTAAAGAAGGAAAAATAAAAAGACTTGACTCTTCCTCCTCTAGAAAGATTTTATATTTGTTTGGAGGAGAGGAGCTCTACATGTATATAGTGCTCCACAGGGAGCGATAACGTCCTTCCATCAAGAAGACATTTTAATTCTCTTCTGAGGAACAAAAAATTCCTTCTTTTTGACCAAGAAATGCACTCCACTAAAACTTTGACATGGTCCAGAAACACAGAGATTAGCGTTGTTTAACGTGGAGAATTTATTTCCACACAGTATTAAATTTTGTGCCTCACTTGTTGGAACTCTAGGCACACAATAAGGAAGAAACAGCTAAAAGCCCACTGGGAGATGATAATGCTAGAGGTTGAGTGGTGCTTTTCATTAGGACAACTTACATCATGCAGCTAAATAAGAGGTGAGCACAATACTAATTACTTATTCAGGGAAGAAAAATCCTATGCATGAGATTACTGGGGTTTTATTTCTGCTGTTTTTACAGTTTTAATTATAAACACTTTTGGTCATTTCTTGCTTTAAAATGTGGTGCTTACTTCAAATTAACAAATACTTTTTTATTAAATAACTTTTCTAGAAACCAGATAGTAGTGGGGGAAAAATAACCTTCTAATTATCCCAAGATTTCTGTAATAATTGGTCAAAGATTCACAGAGTCTTGTTTTATAAGGACAGGGAGATATTCAGTTTTACAAGAGCAATGTCTGACTAAAGCATCTTAAACATTAACGAAAAGTGATCCACATGCACCCAAACATCCTGTCATAACATACTGAGGAACTACTGTTCACCAGAGTGTCTGATGGATTCTCTCCTTTAGTATATGAAAATGGAATATTTTTGCTCTATTTCTTGTCTTCAAAAATATAGTATATTATGCTTAATGCTACTTGGTTTTCCCCAATGTCAAATATTCAACAACAAAGTTATAGCGTATGTGTCACAATTTGTTTGCAATGTATAGAACTATTCTTATACTCATGATACTTAAAAATGCAAAATCTCCACCCTAAAACATTTTTCAAAAATAATGCTTTAAGAATATTTCCTTCACCTGTTGCAGCTCATTTTCTACCTAGAAATCAATGAGCCACACTCTACATCTGCTAGGCTATTCAGAGAAAATGGTGCAGAGCTCTATTTTATTTTCTTAACCATGTTTCTATGGTGAACTAGATTCCCATGAGAAGTTCTTCATTTACTACTGAGACCTGTGTGGGAGTTTTACTAGTGAGTTACAAAATTGCAGGAAACATTTGGAATATTTCCCTTGGAACTAACGGAAGAAAGTCACAACCCCCTGGACCCTCCATGAGCAATGAAAATTCCTATGTGCAAAATTGGAGAGCAATATTTATCATTTCCAAATAACTTAGAATAACATAAATCTATATCTAACCCATTTAATTTCTAGCAAAAATTAGTATAGTCCTGATCCGTTATTTATTGCATCCATAGAGCAGGACACTGTTGAGTGCAGAAGAAAAAAAAGAGTGCTCCAGAAGAATTTTGGAACATAATCAGACCAAACTCAAATGAGCAAGGAAGTGGGACCAAAGGGACAGGACGCAGCTAGGCTGCTTCTTTCCCTCGGCCAAACATACCAGGATTCTTCTCTGTATTAGCAGAGAAGAAAATAGTGAAAATTGACAAAATTCTCTACAGTACTAGAAGGACTCCTAATGGGAACACAGTTTTTAATAGAAAAAATAAAAGAAGACTTAGGAGAAACGGTTAGGGCATTTCATTGGAAAGAGACAAGATACTTGTAAAGTTATGCTATTTTTCTGGTTATAATAGAATCCAAACATTAAGTAAAGTGGGAAGCAACCCTAGAGATCATTTCATCTGAGTCTTTATTTTATAGGTGCACTGTATTTTTTTCTAAAACCCAAAATATTTCCCAGTAAATCATGTGAAGTTATCTTCTCATACTGTTTCCTCACAGCAGAGGAGAACATGTAATTAAAGGCAAAAGAAAACCAGTTTAAAAACAAATTCCAAATTATTTCTTGGAATTCTATAAACAATTTATGAATACTTGGGAAAAAATAATAAATATGTCACAAATAAACGAAAGAGATGCTAATTGAATTCACATATACACAATGTTGAAATTAGTAGTTGAGACAAAGTTAAACATAAAACAATCATTTTTATAGATAAAAACTGGAAAAATATAAAAAATTTTACATATTCATGTGATTCCAAACCATATGTACTTAAAATAAGTAATGGCCACAGGTGGTGGGGATACTCTCACTTGTGAATTAAGCCAAACAGATTTTTGTACATTATATTTCTGAAAGAAAAGCAGCAGTTGGCTGTACTTATATTTGAGTATGGCTAGCTGATATTCTACAAATCTGCATTTGAACTAAAAGAGCAAAATCACATCATAAAGATCAGGCTGCCTCTCTTCCTATTTCATTTCCAATAGTCCCCTAACCAATCTCTTGTTACTATGGTTATAGATTCACCCACAAGGATATTCTAGCCTGGTTTTCAAATCCCAGCTCTGCCACTAACTAGCTGGGTGAACTTTGGCAGATTTATTTTCCTTTAAAGTGGAGCTAATGATAAAGCCAATATTAAGGTGAGAATAAATGAGACACCACAACTAAACCACTTCACCATAATACCTTACATGACTCAGTAAACACTAGTTAGTATTGTTTCTTATGATATGCTGTGCGTTAAGTAAAAGACAAAGCTAAAATGAAATACTAAGAGAGTCTTGATCAATATTCTTTTAAATATTTTTTTGTGGTCATCGTCCTACATATCCCTTTAATTCACATTGAACATGAGCTGGACATAGTATGGCTTTTACAATTGTGTACTTTTATTAATATTTAAAAACTGGCTATCACATTATCAATCAGTCACATCCTTTCACTTACCAGGGTGGAAAATTAATCTGTGACAATGTAACCAGTTCTCTCACCTACTCAACAGTCACGCAAAAATGGACCTGAGGCATCATAGGCATTGAGCTTTAGAAGCTAGATTGAATAGTCACAGATAAATTCTACCAGAACCTTTTTTTTTTTGGTGTATATTTCTTTCCCCAAGCTCTTAGTGATACAGCAAAGCCAACAGGAACAAGTATTCAAGTTGAATTCTGCTTTCCTTGTGTAGATAAGGAAAAAGTTGTAATAATCCTCCATGTTGGTGCGCAAAGTAGTTTGGATTTTTTTTGGTTTACCATCCAGTCAAATCAGAAAAATCACAGAAATGGTGCGATATAAAACATTTGTTCATGAAGATATGTGCAGTATCACAGGGGAAATGTACATAGCTTCATGGTTTTGTTTAACTGGTTAGAAATTAGTCAGTTTCGGTAACTGTGTTGTCCTCAGCTGTTCAGTTATACAATCACACAGTAGGGGAGCTCTGTTTGGTAAATTAAGTTAGATAATCATGACAATAAATAAACCACAACAATTTCTTTTACCCTGCTAACAAATCTCTCTGACAATCATCCAGTTATGTTATAGTGTGGTTAGTTTGTCCACCATACAATACTTCACGTTTTCCA
The DNA here is from genome assembly GCF_057876585.1 of Rhinolophus sinicus. Classification (NCBI taxonomy): domain Eukaryota; kingdom Metazoa; phylum Chordata; class Mammalia; order Chiroptera; family Rhinolophidae; genus Rhinolophus; species Rhinolophus sinicus. The sequence goes on from NC_142515.1 coordinate 40,693,116, forward strand.
ATAATATCAATGAAGTATCATGGTTATTCAATTTCATAACCATTTTTGAAAAAAGCAAAAAAATATTTTAAAAAATCCAGAAACACAGCAATTTACTGTCTCCTAATATAAGGCTAGACCATATCAGAATTAATTGATTTAATAAGGAGAAATACACATTACGGGAAGTAAGACTGCTAGCAGGCATCAACCATGTGGCCTGCCAGTGGTAAGCACATAATAAACGCTGATGTTGATTGACCTGGTAACCCTGAAATCCCTACTTCTCAAACTACAACAGAGCCACAAGACTAATGACTGGGAGTGGAAGAAAATGTAACAGCACACAGGGGAGATACAATCCAGTAATAAAGCAGTGAGAGAAGACTGTAGAAGCACAACTACAAAAGAAGGAGATTTACAGAGGGGAAAAAAAAAAAAACTTAAAAGTGAAAAAAATATAGTTGGTAAAGTTACAAACTGCCATCCTTCCCCACTTCTGAAGCACTTCCTTCTTTTCATATCTTTTCCCTGATTGCCACTCCTCTGACTTTCCATGGCATTTTATCCTTCATCTCCTCCTCAGAGCCTTATTATTTCTGAACAGCACTGATTTTTAAAAATCATATTGAAATATCAATGTTAACAATGTTCTATGCTTTTTTACATGTTATCGCATTCAATACTTCCAAAAGACACCCACACTGCCAAAAAAGTAATAAATAAAATTAACTTAGGGATTTCAAATACAGAAAAACATGAAGAGCAAAATATAAGCCACTCAAGTCTCTATCCCGAAAGGAAACATAGCCAACAGTTTTTGTGTATAGTTCTTAGATTGGAAAAAAAGCAACTCATATATATATATATATATATATATATATATATATATATATATATATATACACACACACACACACACACACACACATGTGTATGCATGCATAACCTTTTTGTTAGTGCTATTAATTTTAAATAATAGGTATTCTGCATAAACCTCTTGGCATCTTGCTTTTATTCACTTACTGTTATGTGTTGGAGATCTTCCTGAGTAGATATATTTACACTTTTTAATGGCTGCCTGGTATTTAATCGCATGAATGTAACAACATTTATTTAATACCTTATAGGAAGATAAAGCTGAAATGACTATCCTTGCACATTACATAATGTGCTTCTTTTTATGAGGTTATTCATTGGATAATTCCTAGCCATTAAATTGCTCAAAGAGTATATACATTTTAACTATTGGGGGAAAAAAAGCCAAATTGTCTTCCAATAATGTTAGAATAATTTAAAACTCCCATCAATAGCATAAAAAAACTACCAATTTTCCCACGGTTTGTATACGTTGAAACACATTGTTCTACCCATGGCCTGAAAACAGGATACATTTCTGAAATACTGTACCAGAAACATATGGCCACCAAATAAATAAGTCAGCTGAGATGGAAATGCGACTTGTAAATTCCCGTCGATGTTGCTTTCATGAAATGATGCCACCACTGGATACTGGAGCTTTCCTGTACTGTTAATAAAGGCTCTCAAGAGAAGAGTTACAAAAAATAGCCAATCTTCTATAATATTAATATTTGATAAAGAGTCATTATCAGTGAAAGCTCTTGTACTCTCAGAATTTATTTCGGAGAAATTTAATAGAAAAAGTTTTAGAGAAAGAGAGTTAAGATCTTATCAGATCAAGTGGCTTCTAATTCAGCATTTCAAGTCATGCTCATGACAGATGTCAAATAACAGAAGAGCCTGAACTATCTTCGAGCAAATATACGTGGTTAAGCACCACTGCAATCCTTTTTGCAATTATCGAGCTGACATCTCAGGATAGCACTTTGGTATGAATTGAGACTCATTTAAGACAAGGAAAAGTATCCAGTGGTGATTTATCCCACCACAGTGATTTTTCCAGTCACCACTTCCAGCCCAGATTTAAAACAAGTGCATGATTTCATAAACATAGAAAGAATCACAAAAATATTGTGGTGCTAAATAATTAACTGTACTCCTTAGGAGAATTCTGGATAATTCTAGTTGTGCTGCGATCAAGATTTATGTGATTAGATAAGTTTAGGAAATGCTTATAAACCTAAATAGAGGGTTTTTTCCCCCTGCAAGACTTAGAGACTTAATAAGCTCTGTGAGTCTGCAAGAGTGAGATATAGTTGCAACATTTGGCAAACTTTTCTGACCAATGAATGTTTCTCCCCCTAAAATATACATATCTTAAGGAACATCACTGTTACTTTTAACAAACATTGGATCATTTAACTTCACATTCCTTGTGGATGAGACTATTGTCTTACTCTTTCTCTACTTTTCACACATTCCCTGAAACCTGGTAGAAACTCACTCAATATTTGATGAATGAATAACTCATCATAAAGAAAAACTGAGCTTTTAAATTTACCCTCATTTGTGAAATCATAGGATTTATTGCTGATAAGGGCATTACCTATTCTACACTGTGCACATAAAGCTTCTGTAAAGCAACCTGAAAACCCTCCTAATAGGAAAAACAACCATTTGTCACGTCTACAACATACCTTCTGTGAGAGTTCCCACCCTCTTCCCACACACAGCTGTAAGGTAGGTATTATTTAATGTATAAGTAAAAGGGTGCACAATTGAGGATAATTTTAGCACAACTGCAGAATATTTAATGTCACAAACAAATATTTACAATAGCAAATAAAAAGAGCAGGACACAAAAGTGAATATAAAAAATGAATTCCAATTTTGTAATACAGACATTCATACTCATATTTGAATGAAAACAAATTCTGGAAGGAAATGCCTAAAAAAGTGTTTTTTGTCTGAGTGATGGGATTGCCACTGATTTTTCTCTATATTTCCCTATGCAGCATTTTTACAGGTATCTACATTAAGAGGCTACATTTCTTCATTTCATAAAAGAAAACAGGGATACAAATCTACTGTCTGATGTCTCAAAATTTCCAGATGCCTACATATTCTTTGTCTACATATAATTGCTTATTCAAATAGAAAAATATAACTTCAGGGTTTCGTATTTGCTAACATGACTCTGAAAAATATTGAGGCAATAATGCTCTTGTCTCATGTAACCCTATCACAAAAATAACAAAAAGGTGAGTGTGAAGGTCCCCTTAAGAAAGGGTACCACTTTTCCATGTTCACATGGGAACATTTAGTGACACAAATCCCTGAATGAATGACTTTGATGGCTTCTTAACCTCAAGTACACATGCTAAAGGCAGGGAGATTGGAGTGTAAAAATCCAAAGATAAAGGTGGACGTTTTCCTGGAGTGCCAGTTTAACCTACAGAGGAGGGTGGTTAAGAGCTCCACATATTCTTCTTTCAAAACAAATACTGACTTATGATAGAACAGAATGCCAAGTTTACATGAACTTCTAAAATAAGACAGAAATTTCCAAAATTTCCAAAATAATTTCAAGCTTGCTCAAGTTTGGAAGAGATATAAATTCATTGTCCCTTAGGAGTTTTTCAAAGAGTCTGGGGAGTGCAGGGAAGGAAGGCAGGTGAATAAATAACCAGAGAGAGAATGGTAATGCACACACTTCTTTATGGAGACAGTGCCCCCCCAAAAAAAAACAAAAAACAAATGTGAGCTTGCTTGCACGCGCGCGCACACATGGAGAGTTAGCAATCTTTAGGACATTCTAGTGTCACAGAGGAGGGCCAAAATTTCTTGAGATTGTTTACATCACTTTGACGAGAAGGCAGCCAACAAGGGAGTGGGCTAAATGTGGCTTTGCTTCTCCGCAAAAATGGGAGGGTCAGTGACAGAAACAGTGGGCATAAATCAAATGAAACACACATTTTTCAACTTTATTTTAAGTACTTAATGGATGTGCAAAGGAACAGTTAAGACTGAATGATTTCTGCATCTGTGAGTTCGTTCTTGGCCTCCAGCAATTTGGGGCTTTCAAAAGATTTAGATCTGAATTTTTCTTTTGGTTAACACGTTGTGTACAGCGGGGTTTAAATCCCTCGTGAAGATTCTCGTGAGCCGAACGCAACGTGTTAAGAAAGAATATGACGAAATGAGAGGCTCTGTAAGATTTAGGGGGCATTCCAGTGTAAACTTAAAATCTAATTATTATGTATGCAATTATACTGTTTTAAAATATCCAATGCTCATTTTGAAAGAAACATGTGTGTGTCTGTGTGTATGTGTACATTTTTTAGCACATATATACTATATGATTAATAGGTATTTGGAAGAATTTTATTTTCTTTATAGTTTTCCGCATTTAAATGTTTTTCTATAGGGTTTTTATACCTAAAGGAAACTGCCACCATATCTATGTGTATATGTGTGTATATTTTGTTAAATAACCCCAAACCTTCTTTGTCTTATTTACTGAAATATGTGCCATTTGGAAGCTACCGTTCAAATCCAATCAGAAATTCTAATTAAAAAAATCATAACACTTGGCAGCATTGACACATTCAAAAGTATCGAAGCACGATATACTAATGCTGTAGGAAAATTAAACCATGGATGCAAATCTTTGTTTTTTTTATAAAAGCAAATGGATCCCACTGGTAGATAACCACATCTACCCACCATCATCCTTATCAGAAAAACACAAATGGAATAAAGTATGGCAAGACAAGCTTTCCCATTTCTCTTTTTCATATAAATCCAAGTAGAAAATAATAATCACTCTGTAACTATGGTTACCAACTATAGATAGGAATTACATTTCCTTTTTACTGGTGTGAGCTGTGTCTATAAATTTTGGCTTCTATTTGTCACATCATCTCTACAGATATGTTTTAGTCCTATTTCAAAATTGACACTAGAACTCAGATTTTAATTATTTCAGAGAGAAAGTATCTTTATTTCTGTAACATGTACAGTTTTCCTAGCCCAAACAAATGCATAAGAAAAACTTTTTTTTAAAAAAAGGAAGTTTAACTTTGAGATAGTATCATCAACTCTTTAAACAGAACCCATTTATAAAGACAGCCTATCTCAAAGACTGTCCATCTTGCCACCATCTTTACTTTGGTCTCATGGCATGCAATCGCTTTTTTTAAAATCTGGTTCTATAGAAGCCACAAAACACTGAAGACACACACAGCACGTCAATAGATAACTCCAGCTCAACCTAAAAGCAGCAGCTTTAAAAGTAATTGTTTATAGTCCCAAACGTATCATTTCTGACCAGTATGTAGAGAAGAAAACAACTAAAAGGAAACTTTTCATTAAATCAAAACAACAGGACTCAACAGAAAGCACCTCTACATGGCTGGCTGCTGTTTTAATAATATTTTGTCTTCAACTATAAGGCCAGAAGCTAAGAGAAATAATGTGATATCTAGATGTTTGTTATAAATTTGGTGATGAGGCTCTTAGAACAAAATAACAAATAAAGATATTTTGGACAGGACTTGAAAGGAGGAAAAGAGAACAATGGAATTCTCAATTTGCTCTCCAGACAAGTTTTCATAATGAAGAGGGCAGGAGGTAGTTGAGTTGAAGAAACAAAAGAAGTATTCTTAAGACCCATCAACATTCAAAATGTATGACAGCCCACACGTGATTTGATCATGTAAGTTGTCTATTTAGGGGATAAACACTAATGTAATTTCTCCCAGCATTGCTGATTATGACATCCCTTTTTAAATTATTTTAACTTCTTCAAAAACAAAGAAAAGTAGGCAGAAACTGTTTTGTCTCAACTACAAAGAACTTCATATAAAACTCTGTGCTCCTAAGGGTAGTTAATCTGCTATTTAAAAGTATTTTATGCAATGCCAAAAATTTTACGGAGACACTCACCATATGCTTTTGATGAAGTTTAAGGGGGCAATTTCCAAAAACGTAGCTCTGCTCTAGTGGTGAAAATACTACATTTATACTCTAAATTCTGCATTTGAATTCTCTCTGGTTCTGTTATTTACAGGTTGTATCGACCTGAACCAGTCAATGAATCTCTGGAGATTCAGTTCTTTCATCTGTAAAACGAGGCCCTCGATTAAAAGTTAAATTAGACTATGGATGCCAAATTAAAAAAAATAGCAATCATGCATTTTTCCAACTCTAGCTGAAAACTTAATACTGCCAGGAATGGAGAGACTAGTTTTCACCTAAATTAATATGAAAAATTGTTTATGAACATTTTTCAGCTTCAAGACTGCTAAAGGTAGCACACTAAAGGAAAAGAGGCTTGCAAACAATCTTCCAGCACACTCCCCAAAAAGTCACTCTGTTCTTCAAGTAAGCCCCCTGTATAAAATATGTGTAATTCCACAATTATGCACATCACATCACAGAAAATTACTATTTAAGATACACATTTTAATGTCAAGAATGGGGGTGGGCAGTGGATAATAGAGGGCCTTTGATGCTATCATCTTTAAAAATAAAAGTAAATTTTTCCCCTTGGAGACTTCATAATTATGAGATTTAATTTGCAGAGACTAAACAGGCAACAAATGAGAAGCACAAGGGGAATGGCCAATTTGTTTGAAAAAAGGAAAACTCCTAGTGTTCAACTGAAAGTAGAACAAAGACCTTGCAAGGCAGAATACCAAAATGACGAGGAATGAACAGCAAGATGCAACAAGGAAAATCCATCAACAAGATCAGTAAGATATTGAATGCTGGCTCCAGTTTAGTCACTTGACTCTAAAAGGAAAAAAATGCACACATGTAGAAAGGTCAGGAAACTGCCACATAAAACCTGTCAAAATGACTGAGAAAACAGGTAAGCAAAAAAAAAAAAAAAAAAAAAAAAAAAAAAAGAATCACTCTGAAAACCATTAAGGGAAATCTAAGTGTAAGTCCTCATTATTTCCATAGTACAAAAACAACAAGATTAAGAATGGTTGAAAATGGACCGGTTGAAACAGTTTCATGCAATCTATAATTATCCAACAGGAAGGACATCTGCAATAATACAAAGGCAGATAAAATTGTTAAGTGTAAAACTTACACTCTATAATTATGTAAGAAATCAACTATCATTACCCACTAAGTAAGATGTTCCTTTACTGAAAAAAGAAATACCAGTCTTCTTTGGGGAAAGGGACAGGGGCAGAATTGATTGATTATTAATCCCCAAAGAGATGAGTTTCTCTTCTGCAACATAACATTTAGGACAGGAGATTTTCTTAAGAGTCAATTTGTGAAACAGGCAACACTTCTAGCAAATGAGCCCGTGTAGGTCAGCAGTCTGATCTAATGGGGTCCTTCTCATGGTCCTGTTAAAAGCTCAACTTCAAAGCTTTAGAAAATTGCCATTTCCCATACTTTCAGATTCTCTTAAGAGTCACATATTTTCAGCAATGATGAAAGAAATTCCGCAACTATATTATAGGTTATATGGCAGGATATTTTATACAATGGTAAAAACAAAACCCGTATGGAATGAAGAGTGACTAACGACACTTTGTGGAGTTACCATTGTAGTTCTCCATTTCAAATCTAGCAGCAACATTTAGAGGCAATTGATGATCGAGTAAATGGTAGTTATTTCAGACATATACAGATCATTTTAATGATATCAGCAAAGTTATTTCTGAGAATGAGGAAAAACTGTATCAGCAGGATATATTTCTGATACCTCAACTTACCTTGACAAATCATTTTGTTAGTCTTATAAGTATAAGGAAGGGGAGAGAATAAAATGAGATTTTGGAGCTAATCATTGATGGAACTGCTCTTCTTAAAAGCAAAACTTGATAAATACGTTTCATTAACACAAATGACAGAAAATTAAAGGGCAGCATGTTATTGGTTAATAGAAGAGGCTTTAGGGTCAGAAGACCTGGTTTATAACCTCTCTGAAACACTTTCCTGATTTGTAAAATATGATTGTAATAATTACCTTGTAAGGTTGTTATAAATTCTGAGTAAAGTAGCACATGAAAAGTATGTAATACTGTTCTTGGCACATGAAAATGGCTTTTTTACTATTATCAATATTGATGATATTTTCTAGAAAAGGTAGCTGTTCCCAAACCACCATCTTATCTGTACTAACCAAATATCTCTAGATATTATACATGCAACTAAAGTCATTTACAAGCTTTACTTTATTCACCAGTGTTTAACAAGTTGAACTACAACTGGTTGTACTGGTATATTGATTGAAATTCGAGCAATAAAAACAGATAATGGCAACTGAATGATTTTTCCTTCCTAAAAAAACCAAAACTGAATATTGAGGGGATATGGTAACAGCTTTGGTTTTTTCTTTTTCTTTTTTTAAGCCAAGCAAGTTAGAAACCATAGTACAGAATTACAAGTCAGCTAAATAGTTTTCAGAGTCATCGAGTGAAATATATTTCCTTATTACAAGGCAACAATGGAACTGAACAGCCCCAAAGAGGTGAAGAGACATTGCTACTTACCTCTTTTCACAGACTGGTGACATACATGAGAACTTTGCCAACTATGGTCATCAAAATCATGCCCTTTAAGACTCAGTTCACTTACCATCTCCCTGAAGCCTTCAAATACATGGCCAAAATTAACCTCCAGGATTTCACACTTTTAATTACTTACTGCACATCGACTTGTGCTCAACGTTTATACAAGAAGTCTTTTTCCCTTATAAGTTTCTTGAAGGAAGGGGCTTGATCTTGTTTATCTTTGGTATCTTCTACTAAGTTATATATAGTAACTATTTGGTACATTTGGAGGTTAGCAATGAATACAAAAAGCTGGGGGGCACAACCTGGGAGAAACAAAACTATCGCTCAGGAAATGCAGCTAATCCTGAACACTGACACACCAGTATTGATCAGATGAGTAGAGACCAGGGTCAAGGTTACTCCTGGTCGCCCAACATAAACCCTTGAGTCCTTACTGAAGGAGAATTCTAGGGAGATTTAGGGGACTATGATGAGGTCAGTTTGGTCATGTTCAGTCGGAAGTGGCCATGAGCGCTCAAGACCTATTAGATTTACAAGTAGGAACCATTAGCATTTATTTAAGGCCATGGGAACAGATGAATTCATGAAGAGAGGATACTTAGGGGAGAGGTGAATGAAATTTGTAAGAATTCACACCTAATGGACAAGATTACAAAGTAACCGAATTTGTGGCCCCCAGATTTGGGCACATTCACCTTCAGTCAGAAGAGGTGAAAGAAAAGAGGATGGAAAGACTAAAAAATCCTGATGATTATTCAATTTCAACAAAATTCAAACCAATATATTTGGGCACCAACCATTCACTCAATCATTCAGCAAATATGTGATTGAAAAGAACTTTGCCGGAAACTGGAAATGCTATGATAAACAAGACAGAGTTAATATAAGGAGATGATGGACATGGAAGTAAAGCAGATGAAACATGATCCCAGGGAGCTCCCTGATCAGGAAACTTGGATATTCAGTACTTTGGGTAGTTCTGTCCCTCAACTACTGATGATATTACACCTTGATGATACTGGCCAAGGTTAATCAACTATTTCCCCAACCTCTGTGCAAACTCTAAGAACAATGACCTTTCCAGGTAAATTTTCCATTGGACAGAAAACAGATGACAAAAGTTTTAGATCTATGCATATGTCTCATTAGAAATTATCATGTTGGTTTCTACATCAGCATTTTGTAGATTTGGTTTATGATCAGCTCAATGAACGCACTGACAAATGATGCTTCTGGACTCCCAAGCTTAGCACCTGATTTTAGAAGCTAATGACCTCACTGAGAAAATGCTGTTTTGTGATGCTGTGCCTGAATAACAACCCAATCTCACTGGTTAATCATCTTTCACTATGAAACTTTCCTTGAAAGGTTGCTCAGAGTGATTTTAATAAGCCTGACAATAGAGAAAACTATTTGCCAAAAAGTAGCAAGGAGTACCTTTCTGCTAAATGCTATTTTTTTTTCATCTGCCTATATCTAATCCCAAATTGTCAAGAGGAGGATTTTTGGAAATCCTACAGGAAGACTGACAAAAGGCTAGGTGAGCACATGTTTTTAAAGTGATTTCATTATGTCTGTCACATGGCTAGTCATAAGCTCTCTAGAGAAAGCCATGCCTTATATTCTGGTGCCGGGCTTTTGGGTAAAATTCCATGGTTCTTATTGGCTACAAACTCTAGCCACGTATTTGAAGCTCCTACTCAACCTGAGAGCAAAAGCCATCACATCATACTTCTGTTTGCACCCTAGCACAAATATCAAAACATACTGTCTTTATCTCCAATGAGCTGCCAAGACCGAGGGTATACCGAGAATTTGGGTTTAGGGTACACACTCTTTAAAAGATACCCCCTTAAAAAAGAACGTACCAGAAGCAATAGTGGACACTGCTATAAAATACTGGCATTACTCAAAAAATAAAAGTCAGATGAAAGTCCTGGCACTGCTCTCCTTTTCTGTTCTTCAATTTGCTTATTTCCTCCCACTCCCCATATTGCTCCCTTTATTCTGAAAAGTAATGCCTTCTGTCATCTCCTGTTGTGCCTTCCTTCCCTACTCCCACCCATAAGCCCTGCTCCCATGTTACTCTCTCTGACTCAAATGGCAAAGCTCTACCTGCCCGACGATAATTATAGGGCATTGGAACTAAAAGCATCTGCACCATCACCGGCTACAAACCCTCCTTCACCACACAAGACACTGGTGTCCAGAGAAATTAGGCAAATTGCATGACATCAGCAAATTGGCTCCTGGCAGAACCCAGATCTCCTCATTTCCAAGCCAAAGGTACTCCCAGTTTTTCCTTCATCTAATCCTCAACCATCTTAAAATAAAATCTCCTTCATCAGACTCACAATGTTCTCAGGAACCTAATCAGAATTCACAACTACTCTCTACCAAGATCTAAGATGTCTCATTTATTCAAGTGAAGTAAAAAAACAAAAATACTTAAGATTTTATCCAAGATACAAGACTCTGATCCAAAGAAACAGAAAACAGAAACACAATACAACACATATGTAACAGAGCCATGCTTATTGAGAAAAATTAAAGATAATCCTGTGCTTTGAGTGTCAAGGAAGGAAGGATACGACATCTACCTCTTTCTAGTGCTTAATACACATGCGTCAGTGCTAAGCTCTGTTAGGTACATAATAGTGCTTAATCCTTGTACCAATTTATAAGAAACAGTTTCTCTTTTGTAGATGAATAGACTGAAATTTGGCAAAATTATCTATCTTGTTAGTTCCCAGAGAAATGTTAGTGGCAGAGATGGGATTTGAAGCAATGTCTGTTTGACTCCAGGGCCCAGCGTTTTTTGTTTTTGTTTTTATTTTTGTGTTTTTATTTAAATTTTAATTTTTTTATTAGTTTCAGGTGTACAAAACAATGCACTAGCTAGACATTTACAACCCTCACAACGTGATAACCCCCCGCCCCAGTCTACTACCCCTCTGACACAGTATATAGCTGTTACAATTCCATTGACTCTATTCCCTATGCTCTATTCCATATCCCATGACTATACATATATATATATATACACACACATATATATATTAAATTATAGTTGACATATATTCACTATTCAATGAATGTCATTGAATATTCAATATTGAATATTATTGAATGTCAACTGTAATTTAATATTTATATAGTCAGGGCCTAGCTTTTCATCCACCCTAAAACACCATTTCTCCTGGGGAAAAGTATTAAAAAATAGGGATTCATAGTAAGCAAAGGAACTTATGCCTTAATATCTATCACAAAAAGTTAATTCTGAAAATAATGGAAATGCCTAAATAACATTCCCAAAATATATTTACATGTCGTATCCCATGTAATCTTTGCCAAATATATAATGATGGCATCTCAAGTAAAGATCTGTAAACAGCAGTATGTCCTTTTCCACTCCTTGCCCATTTTTCGCTTTCTTCATGCTCCTGTTCCTTCAAAGATAATTTTCAGCATCGTGAGATATCAAGTGAAACAGAGCTTTGATTCAGTGGGCTCCATTCAGCTCTTTTGTATGCTTACGAAAGTTAACTAGCATTTTTTTCTTTGTTTTTATATCGGTATGTCATAGCAATTTGAAAATAACACCGAATATATTTTGTTATGCTGCTGCTTTTAGTGAAGTACTAATAGTTTTTCAAGTCTAAATGCTTTTCTGTTGATTTCTCCCTGTATCCCCCAGGAACCATTATGGATACCTTCTAAGCATGAACCCAGGTCAACTGCGTACTCTGCATGCTTGTCTATACCCCTGACCAAAACCTTAGAAGAAGAGAATCTGTAATTATTTATGCCAGGGCTTAAGCCCAGAACAGCTCGTATAGACTTGAAAAGGTACATACAGTAGGGCAAAATAATGTCCAGGTACAGTGACTGTGAGACTTGCCCAAGTTCACACTATTAGAAAGAGTCAAGCTAAGGCGCAGATCCTGGAATTTTACCTCCTGATACATATAGCATGTTTCCAGAAATGTCTTTTTCATCTTAAGCTAACATCCTAAATAAGCAAAAATAAAGCACTGCCAAAATTCAGCACCAATGGTGCTAAACAGGGAGGTATTAGACATGTATAAGGCATTCAACAGAGATTGAAGACCAGCAAATTCAGAAAAGGAATTACAAGGAAAACTAAAAGTTAGTGACCAGAATAGAGAATAATAAGAAACTATTGCAGATGATGTCTTTGACAGCCAGGCTTACAAAGCAAAAGACACAGTGAGAGTAAAACTTTATCAAGTTAATTAATAAAAGTAAGGAGCCAGCCTAGAGGATTAACTATTCAAATCCTGGCATTCCAGCAACAAGTAAACAAATAAATAACATATGTGATATGAGAAACGAAACGAGGGTGGCTATGAATTACGAAAAGAGGGTGGCTATGAATTAATAATTGACAAGTTGGATGACAGGTAAGTAGTGGTTCATTAGATTATTCTCTTAAAAAAAAAAGTCTAGGGAGGCCGGATGGATCAGTTGGTTAGAGCGCATGCTGGTTTGACTCCCGCATGGGATGATGGGCTGCGCCCCCTGCAACTAAAGGTTGAAAACTGCGACTGGACTTGGAGCTGAGCTGCACCCTCCACAACTAAGACTGAAAGACAACAACTTGATTTGGAGCTGATGGGTCCTGGGAAAAACACACTGTTCCCCAATAAAGTCCTAGAAATAAAACCATTCCCCTTCCCCAATAAAAATCTTAAAAAAAAAAAAAAAAAAGGAAAAAATAGTCTATGCTGTTCCTTATTAGAAATAATTAAGTAAAGGGTTTAGGTAACATACATAAGGGAGAAACAGGAATATTTAACTAAATGGAAAGAATTATTTTCCCCTGTTGATAGACTCAATATTACTGTTATACAAATAAAAACATAAATAAAATCCCAGCAACTACCAACTATCATATACCGAGCCACAGAATTGAGAATTTCCAAATTCTAACTTTAAGTTAAGCTTTTCAGAAATCAGTACATGGTTATATTTAACAATTAATTTAAGATGAATCCAATATTACTTTCCACTTATGTATCAAGTAAAAGAATGAGTTTTGAAACTATACGCACATATATATGTATATGTGTATATTTTTGCATTTGTAAAAATGACATTTACTTAACTATATTATTGATATAGTTATATCTGGTAATATAATCCGTGATAATCACCAAAGGAAAATAAAGAGCCCCTAATTTCAGAAAAGTAGTGTAGTAGAAAAAGCACCAGAATAAATGAAAAATTAGGAGACGTAGGTAATCGTCATGGATATAAATCTTACTACTATGTAAATTCAAGCAAGTCACTCAACCCGAGTCCCAGTTTCATCATCTGTACTACGACTAGATTCCATTCCATGCCATCCAAGTTTCCCTTGTTTCTGATACCCTACAGGCTGAAATCTGTCCCCATGTCTACACCTGTTCAGGAACCCAGTACTCACCATAGATTATGACACCTCCAATTTTAGAAGGCTCCAGGTCTCAACAAGTCTAGCTGATGGAACAGCAAAGAGAAGTCTATTTCTGGCCTTTCTCATCGAATGTGAATGAGGCAATTCCATGCAAACAGGCAGAGAATCTTAGAGTTTTGTCTAGGTCATATGGCAAGAATTATACTCAGGGAAGAATGTAACAATGTGCCCAACTCTGTGTCAGAGATTTGTATAAGGGGGCTCTAGGGACACCAACAAAGGACACGAGATCTCAGAGGGAGGTGGAGGGGGGAAGGCTGTTAGGGAAGATGCTACTGATCAACCACCCCTGAGCACAGCTCTCCCAGGGAGGGTAAATGTGCCCAAAGGCCCCAGGAACAAATGTGCACATTGACCATACTGATTTATAATTAGCTGTGTGAACTATTGGGGCAGAGCCTGTGGGTTTCTGATTCATAGTGTATCTCCAGCATTCAGAACAGTGTGACATTCTTGTGTTTGCTGGAAGAGTAATGATAACATAGGATGACGTGGAAAATATGAACATGATTGGCACACTGAGCACATTCTATCTAAAGCAGCTGCTAATTTTAAGTAGTACATTTAAAACCTGCCTTTTTGGATACTTAAAAGGGAGGGGGGATTGGGAAAGTTCTAATTAATAGAGGACATAGAAATAAGGAGTTGGCAAAACGAAGGAGAAAAAAAGAGGAAACCAATGAAACAGGAAAGGGGCTGTTGAAGAAAGAAGGCCTACTCAGGGACTGAAGAAACTTAACCAGGATGGAATATGGTACCTTGTCAGCTGATGCTCCTGTTGCCAGTTGTGCAAAATGGCAAGAGCTTTACCCAACACACTGAACGCATTAACTCTGAATAGGAATTCCCTGGCATTGGTAAAAATACATGCAATGAGGTTGATTACTTAATTCTCACTTATACTCTAATTAATAAAAAGAATAGCAAACTAGAGTTGCTGATCAGTTTTAAATAAAATATTAGGCCTCAATTAAAATTTATGATTATTAGTAATCAAAGTATGATCAAACCTTATAAGCATATTTGAATTTCAAACTTTGATTTTATTCTGGAATCTATCTTCAGTCAATACTTCATTCTTAAAATGCCCCAAGCCATGGAACGTTAAGAAAAGTTTTTCTTTAACAGTATATACTAAAAGAAACTAAATTAATAACTTCTTATTGATCTATTGATGCAAACACAGGAAAAGAAATGTGTCTCCCCAACTTCTAGTAGCACACACAGTAATACAACTTTTAAAAGTTGTTTTTCAAAGTAGATTTTAATTCCTAAGTATTACACGGTAAATATTAGTATTATTATAATATTAAAAATAAAATTTTCTTTACTAAAATTCCATGCTATTTATGCTCATTGCTAAATTCTTAAGCTGTAAAAAAGCTATGTGTATTTCTTCCCAAATTTAATATAACATATATGCCGTGTTTCCCTGAAAATAAGACCTAGCCAGACAATCAGCTCTAATGTGTCTTTTGGAGCAAAAATTAATATAAGACTTGGTATTATATTATAACATAACATAACATAACATATGAGACCTGGTCTTATATTATGGTAAAATAAGACCCGATCTTATAGTAAAATAAGACTGGGTCTTACATTAATTTTTACTCCAAAATACGCATTAGAGCTGGGTCTTATTTTTGGGGAAACATGGCATTACTTGTTCTAAAAGTTATAGCTATTAGCAGTTAAGGGAAAAAAAAACTTAAAAGACCTAGTTCTTCACAGGGGTGGTGGGAGGGGACTAAAGTACATAGTGAGATCGCTATACTGTAAGTCTTTGAAGACATCAACTGTATTTTTTTCATCCTGGAATGCCCAGAATACCTAATACTTAGCAGCACATCACCTAGAATCCCCCAATATGTTGTATTGAAAGAACAGAAACAGGGAGAGGTATAAAAAATAAATTAATCCAAGAAAAATATAAGACATTTGAGAAGCACTGTTCAAGAGGAAATCAAATATCTCATAACCATTTTGTCCCAACTCTTCATTAAGCAAAGACTAAAGCAAAGGTGTTTCCTCACACCCAGAGAGAATAAATCAAGTGAGACAAAAAAGACATGAACAGTAGTTAAGAATCATACATGGACAGGACCTTTAATAGAGTAATTAACAGTAATTCTCAAATTTTAGTGCCCATAAGAATCACTGAGGGGCAGAGGGAGGAACAATTAGTAGAAAGCAGATCTTGGGGTGGCGGTTAGCTCAGTTGGTTAGGGCCTGGTGCTAATAACACCAAGGTTGCCAGTTTGATCCCTGCGTGGGCCATACTGTGAGCTGCACACTCTTAAAAAAAAAAAAAAAGGTATATTTGGTCACCCCCCCCCCCCAAGAATCTCTGCAAATTGGACACTGGATCTGCATTTTTAATAAATTCCCCAGAATGTAAAGTACAGCATAGGGAATATAGCCAGTAATATTGTAATAACTATGCATGGTGTCAGATGGGTACTAGATTCATCGGGGTGATCACTTCCTAAATTTTATATATATAGTCACTCCGTTGTACACCTGAAACAAATATAATATTGTAAGTCAAATGTAACTGGAAAAAAAAATTTAAAAAAAATTCCCCCAGATAATTTTGATACTGTTGTTTCATGAAATACTCTTTGAAAACCCTGGGCATCAAAATTTCTTCTTATGAGATGAGAAAAAGTATACCTAGGGATAGAATTCAGGTATTGAGTGTGTTTTTTCCTATTACACCAAAAGAAAGTGAAAAACGAGGGGGTGGGGGCTAGGAGAAAGAGATGTGGGAGAGGCTAGAGACTTAGAAACACTCAGATGAGTTTTAAAGTGTTTAATTGTATGAGATAGATACCATCTGGATTTTCTTTGCATATCGGCTAATGAAACTGTTTGCCAAAAGTAACTCAGTTTAAGAAACTCCCTTAGGCCAAGTTTTCTTTCACTTCAAATTTAAAAGCTCAGATAAGTTTACACACACCATAGGAGTGGGAAGGTGAGTGGGAAAGGGCACTTCAGTGAAAATCTGTGGCAGGGCCATAAATCAATCACCTGAGTAAGAAAATGCTATGTCACACTTTAGGTGAAGAGCTGCTCAAGAGCATAAAAAATGTTTAAGAAAGTTTTTGGTAGCAGTTTTATTGAAACATAACTCATATCCCATATAATCCACCTGCTTAAAATGTAGAAAAGAATCAATAGCCTTAGTATATTCACATAGTTATGTAACCATTACCAAAATTCATTTTAGAACTTTTTATTATCCCCCAAAGAAAACCCATATCCATTAGTAAGTTCCCCCTAGTCTCCCCCTTCTGCCCCCAGTCCTAGGTAATCATAAATCTACTTCTGTCCTTTATGTCCCATTCTGGATATTTCATATCAATGGAATAATATATTAGCCTTTTGTGCCTGGCTTCTTTCACTTAGCGTAAGTTTTCAAGGTTCACCCACCTTGTAGCATGTAGTATGAACATCCTGTTTACTGCCGGAAAAAAGTATTTTTAAACCAAATGTTCAGAAAGGAAGATCTCTTATAAAAGCCTTTATTTATTCATGTAGCAGGCTAATATATCATATGTTGGCAGCTGTTAAGTTGTTTTAATCAAAGAATGGATGCTATTTTTGACATGATTCAACACTACCAGACATACTCTTGACAATTTTTACTCATACCTATGAATAGACTCCAACCAGAAATGCATTATTTTTGCTATATTTTTATACTGACAAAATACATTTAATAATTTATTTTTGGCAAAATTATAGCACTCATTACACATGACAATTTCTACAATGGCGATGGTCCATAATATCAAGCAATTTATAATCCAAAGGGGGCAAACAACATATGTGAATAATAGGTACTTCAAACCAAAATATAAATTTGCAGTTACCCTGTGCTGAAATAACCACTAGGGTCAATAGGTTTACTAAGATGCAATGAGTTTAATCATTGATCTCCCAAAATTCAAATTCTGAAAGGACAGGGACCATTCACTTGTTTATAGATACATACCAAGCACTCAAGGCCAGTACACTAAAAAAATATTAGTTTTTAGGTTTATTAATTATATTATATATTATCTGCTATATTAGTTATGAGTAGAGTTTGTTTTTAGATAACTTTCTTATGAAAATAACTTACACTAACTTTAGAAGCATGAAAAAAAAACACAGAAAAATTAAAGTTATCTGTGGTCAAAATTCACAAAAAAGCCACAGCTAATATTTAGCGCTTTTCCTTCTAGCATTTTCTATGTATAGACAGGTATATTAATTAGTATATTGCATATACAGTTCAAGTCACATTTCACCACCATTGCTTTTCAATAAATTTATATGTGTATATATAATAAAAATGCCTTTAAGTATTAATTTCATAAATATATTTGCAATCATATTCACACAATCCTATTTATAATATATGTGACATGTAACATATACACTAGGACCAAAGGAAAGCATGTGCTTGCAAATGAAATAACTACCAACCTTTTATTAGGTTGGTGCAAAAGTACTTGAGGTTTAAAAGGTTAAAAATAATCGCAAAAACCGCAATTACTTTTGCACCAACCTAATGAAAAACATAATCATACCTCCATTAATTAACTTTCTAAGAGCAAACCTTCTTCACAGGCAGACAAACACGAAGCTCTCCTATAATCTGAAGCTATGCTCATGTATACTAGACAGGGCAAAAACATGTTCTTTCATTCTCATATTTATTCATCAGGGCATAGGGCACAGTATACCAAGGTGACCTTAACAAGATTGGCTTTGGCAATTCAAGCTTCTCCTTTCTCCAACTTTCCATTTTAGTGTGCCCCCAGCCTACCCCCTTCACCTCTGGCACCCATTGCTCTCCACTGCTCTGCCTTACTGAAATCAGAGAGGGTACATAGGATAACCCTAGGCTGGAGGCAGCAGCCTGGGCTACTTACTCGTCACAGTTCTAAGCACCTTAGATGAATCATTTTATTATTCAAAGCATGTCTGTCTTAGCAATAAAAACGAAAGCTGTACACCGATGGTTCTCAGGGTACTGTCCCTACCAGCATCGTCTACAAGCTTGGCACATTCTCAGCATCTTCCCCCGTCCTACTGAACTAGAGAACTCTGGGGTGAGGCCCAACAGATTTGTTTGAACATGCAGCAGCATCCTTCTGACAATCGCTGTTCTACACTTCACATCTCCTGCCCCTCATCTCCTCCTCTGTCTTCACTGTGAACTGTTGTCCTGGCGTCCGACTTCCCTCAGAAAAAAATCAATCAAGCAAAGAGGACTCGTGTAGACTTGGAACAGCACCACCAGTCATCCACCAGGAGCTGCAGCTAAATACCCCACCTTATCTATGACCTTTCTAAAGCAAGTCCCTCAACTTGTGCACGTGAGCCCATCTTCTCTCCTGTTCAAATACATCACTTCACTCGTTCTCCATTCTCTTTTAGTCACCAGTATTTTTTGCTTCAACTGGACCGTTTTCATTAGCATACAAACTTGCTGTTATTTTTCCCATCTTAAATTCCTGTTGACCTCTACTTCCCTTGCTAGCTACTGCCATCATTCTTAAAAATTGAGGTATGATTAACACAGTAAAATACACAGATTCTAAGGGTTCAGGTTACTAAATTAGGATAATTTTCAAACCCATCCAAAACAAATATAAAACATCTCCATGACCCAAGAAAGTTCCTTTCTGTCCCTTTTCAATCAATTCTACTTTATCCACTCAGGCCACCACTGATCTGATATATAGAACTACAGTTAATTGTGTCTGTTCTACAACTTCAGAGAAATGGAGTCATACAGTATGTACCCTTTTGTGTCTGGCTGCTTTTCCTCAATATAATGCATTTGATAATCATGTTGTTGCATGGTATACGTTATTGGTTCCTTCTTATTTTTTATTGCTGAGTAGCATTTCATTATATGAATATACTATGTTTATCTATTTACCTGTTGGTGGATATTTGAACTGGTTCCAATTCTTTATATTAGGACTCATGCTACAATGAACATTCGTGTATAAGTCATTTTGTAGAGCGATTTGTGTTTGATAAAGAAACACATACAGTGAAGGAAGCTGGGTTATGTGCCCTGAATACATCATCTGTTCTTAAGTTTCAGACTCAGTAAAATGCAGGAAGACCTCTTTCTTAAAAACACTAATTATTCAGTCAAAAAGCTTGCCACCATGAGTGCAAAGCTGAACAACAATTGTAAAGCATTTGAGAAAAGTGTATGGCTCATATCTTTATCCATAAATACTGGACCAAGCATTCTTTCCATTTCTTTCTATCCTCACCCTAACAATGTGTTGTGCCTACTGTGTTGAGGACCACATGTAAACAAGAACTGCTCCAGCCTTCAAGGAACTTTTGGTATAATTGGGGAAATCAGACCAGAATGACAGTGCCATCAAATCTTTCAAGTGCAAGAAAAATATTTCCAAGGTTCAATGTTACCCTAGAAAAGACTGATCAAATGATTGAGACACTGTAAGGTATAGTGCCCAAGAGCACAGATCTAAGAGCCAGACGGTTTAAGGTCAAATCCCTGTGCCATTGCTTACTGCCTCTGAGTCCCTGGGCAGGTTGCTTCACCCCCTGTGCCTCAGTCCCCTCATAAGATAGATACAACAGTGCCGACGTCATAGTGCTTTTGTATGGCTTAATATGTATAAAGCATTTAGAACAGTGCTCTAAAGTATATTTATATGTAGAGACTAGACTATATATCTACTTGATACTATATATTTTTATATACCAAAATATTCATTAGTCATCACCACCACCACCACCACCACCACAATCGTCATCATCTTTAGTTCTCCTGGGGATGTGAAGGGAGTAGAAGAGTTTTAAAGTCTTTAAAAAGGGAATAATGGGGCCGGCCCGGTGGCTCAGGCGGTTAGAGCTCCATGCTCCTAACTCCGAAGGCTGCCGGTTCGATTCCCACATGGGCCAGTGGGCTCTCAAC
Organism: Rhinolophus sinicus; assembly: GCF_057876585.1. NCBI lineage: Eukaryota > Metazoa > Chordata > Mammalia > Chiroptera > Rhinolophidae > Rhinolophus > Rhinolophus sinicus. The sequence goes on from NC_142515.1 coordinate 40,713,946, forward strand.
CACAAGGTTGCCAGTTCAATTCCTCGAGTCCCGCAAGGGATGGTGGGCTCTGCCCCCTGCAACTAAGATTGAACACGGCACCTTGAGCTGAGCTGCCTCCCGGATGGCTCAGTTGTTGGTTGGAGCATGGGCTCTCAACCACAAGGTTGCCAGTTCAATTCCTCGAGTCCCGCAAGGGATGGTGGGCAGCGCCCCCTGCAACTAAAATTGAACACGGCACCTTGAGCTGAGCTGCCGCTGAGCTCCCGGATGGCTCAGTTGGTTGGAGTGCGTCCTCTCAACCACAAGGTTGCCAGTTCAACTCCCGCAAGGGATGGTGGGCTGTGCCCCCTGCAACTAGCAACGGCAACTGGACCTGGAGCTGAGCTGCGCCCTCCACAACTAAGACTGAAAGAACAACAACTTGAAGCTGAACAGAACCCTCCACAACTAAGATTGAAAGGACAACAATTTGACCATTGTTCCCCAATAAAGTCCTGTTCCCCTTCCCCAATAAAATCTTTAAAAAAAAAAAAAAAAAAAAAAAAGGGAATAATGACTGAGTTGAGATGTAAAAGATAAGTAAATAAAACAGCATAAACACAGGCACTATCAGGAATACCACTGTGTGTTTGGGAAAAAGTAATAAGAAAAGCGAACTAAAATGCAAGTTTTAAGACAAGGGTCCTAGGGCAGTCAAGGCACGAGAGGGCAGGCTATAGAGGGTCCTGATACACGTATGTCATAGTAAAGAATTTCACTTAACAAAGAGGAGCTCCACCTGTAAGTAGGAAATGTGACCGCATATAACCTTCGGAAGGGGACTTGGTAGATGTGAAGAAACTGTAAGGGGAAGCAGCATGGGGAGAGATGGAGAGATCAGTTAAAAGACAAAACTCATGAAAAGGAAGAGAGTAGACAGACAAAGCAATGTGAAAGGGGGTGGAAAAGGACAGACCCAGAGAAGTTACAGAATAATCAACAGAATTTGGTTACTGAATAGTCAAAGATGACACCCACGGTTTCCATTTAAATGACTTGCCAAGTTGGGAGCAGAAGAGTTGGGATTTTTAGGTAATGATAATAACCTCAGTTCTGGACTATACTGAATTTGTTGGCAATTTCAAGTTGAGTTTTTCAGGAAGGAATTAGATGTATAGATATGAAATTCTAAAAATATTTTGCACTAAATATACAATATGCAAACTACCATCATACATAAAGGTGGTAGTTAAGACATAGGAGGGGATAAAATTACACAGAAAGGGTATACAGTAAGAATGGAAGAGATTCCCAAACACGTCCTTGGGAATATAACATTTTAAAGATGGCAGAAAAAAGAGGATAGTGGATAGCAACACCCACTCTACCTTGTTATCAACAATCAGAATGTGTCAATCATGATCATTTCATGTTCCCTGCTAGGAACAAGGATAGACATGGACCCAATTAAGGCCAGAGGAAACCATGGTGGAAACTTCTGGGAAATTTTTTCTTGTTTACATGATATGAAAGAAGATGACCTTTATGAAATTGCTGAACTAATGTATCCAGCAGATCTGAAGTCTGTCCTACTTCTGGACTTTCCGTTATATGAGAAAATAACTGTCTTTAATGTGTGAGCCAGATTGAGTTAGGGCTTCTATTACTGGAAGTGGAAAACACTCTGACTGATATTAAAGGTATCCACGCTGGAGATGGGAAGAAATTGTTAGACTGGAAATGGAAAGAGGGTACTATTATTGAAATCAAGAGAAAAAAACTTTAACATGGAAAGAAGAAGAGATATATTACCGTATGTGATCTATTAATATATGTGTATGTACATAGAAACATTCATTACATTGATATATATTTTCATATACCTTGACATATATGCTTGCTCTTTCTCTCTTTACATTAAAAAATGCATAATTAAGACTAAAAACTACCAAATATTTACCTGTCCTCTCTCCAAAGTCTAACCTGATGCCTGGCATATAGTTTCCAGGAAATAAATATTTGAAGAATGAATGCAAACTGGTTTCAATAAGGTAAAGTGTTTTATTTTAGGCTTCTTTTTAAAAACTTGTCTGATCAGTTCCATTTTTAAATTATTTACTATGGGAAATGGTCTCTCAACTACATTCAATAAATACACTTCAAAATTTAGGAATCAATCAACACTTTTGGGGAACACGATTTGATTTTTTTAATATTACTTAAAAGTTAATGTTCTGCATGGTATTAGGTTGGTGCAAAAGTAATTGCGGTTTTTGCAATTAGTTTTTACCTTGTAAACCACAATTACTTTTGCACCAACCTAATACAGATTTGATGAAATAAAGACATAAAGTTACTGTTTGCATTAGGCTCCATCATTCAAAATCAACATCACAGAAAAAGATGAATTCTATAGGGATTAGTAAAGACTTTTTAAGCCTGGATAAGTCTATCTTTCAAAGGAACTGGGAAGTCTAAGAATGCCTTCTCCAACAAAGAATCAGATTGTTAGCAGAAGGTAAGAAGAAACACGGAGATCCTCATTCCTCATTCTTTTGTAAAAGAAATCTCTATTTCCTACAAGAAATGTCCACAACGTAGCAAAAAGTTCATTTCAATAGCAAATGGCAATTGTCTTGTAGTGAAAGCCAACGTGGCAATTTTAAGATGTTTCATCCAAAGCTTTATATATAGCAAGACCATCAGTTCAAGGTCAATATCTTATAAAACTGTATGAAGACCAGAGGTTAAGGCTCATCCCATACGTAGTCATAGAACCTTGCTTTTCAAAGTGTGTTCCATGGTCCAGCACCACTACCATCACCGAGGAGTGTGCTGAAAAGTAGGCTCCACCTACACCTGCTGCAGTTGGAGAAGCACACTTATTCTCCATTTGACCTCTTGCTTAAACTCTCATTGAAATTATACAGAGTCCATGACTCATGAGCGCTAGTCTCCTAATTCTAGTGCAGTGCTCGGTTTTTCCTTGTGCACTTAGGGCTCCAGGAGAAAGCACAAGGCCAACATTCTGACTCAAGACCAAACAACAATGTGACAGCTGCCTGTTTATGAAGTACTGTGAAAAGCACCAGATATCATTTTTGATACTTAGATTGGAGAGGAAATTTCTATAATCTTACTGCAAATTCCAACATACAGGATCGAAGGAGAAGAAAATAAATTTGCAATTACATAATTATAAGAAAAGAGTTAAAAGACATCAAGCCTCAAGCAGAGAGGCAACCTTTAGTTACAAATTCTTTAGTAAGGCTCCCAGACGCTTGTCATTAATAATTAACTTGCCTTTGCAAATCCCTATTCCCAAAGGCATTTAATAGGTGTTCTTATAGCTGATGTAATCTAAATGAAGGACAGATCCCTGGTGTGTGCCTGGCTTATTTTTCTTTTCTTTGCCCCCATTCCCCACCAACCCCCAGATTTAAAAAAAGAAAGAAAGGAAAAAAAGGGAAAAGCAAAACTGCCTGATCCTAATTTGTATGCCCAGGGCCAGCATAGTGACTGGCACACAAAGGAGCTCAATGTTGAATGAACAAATGAATGCAAACAACAATGATTCTTTGCTTCTCCTAGTGAGTGATTTATTTTGGGGGGTAGGGACCAGTACTGACACCACCAAAGCTTAATCTAGAATTCTTTTTGCTATACTCTAGTCTTCCACTGAGCCCAAGAGCTTCCCTGAGTAACTAATACCAAGCAGTGCTTAATAATTCAAACAAGTAATGGAACGTAAGAAACATTTCCTTCCACCTCTCCATGTATTGTTTTTTTCTAAGTGTGTTTTTCCAGGACCCTCAGCTCCAAGTCAAGTAGTTGTTTCAATCTTTACTGTGGAGGGTGCAGCTCACAGTGGCCCAATGTGGGGATCGAACCAGCAACCTTGTTAAGAGCACCGCATTCTAACCAACTGAGCTAACCAGCCACTCCAAACCACCTCTCCATGTATTAAACCAACATACTCTAAGCAGACTTTATTATGCTCATAATAGCAGAATCATGAATGAAGTCCTTTCCTATGTTTTAAGCAATTTGGTTGCCATAAAATAACCGAAGCTAAAACAAAAACAAGCAAACAAGCAAACAAAAAACCCATTATTAAAACAAGCAAGACGAAATCAAATGTATTCTGCTTCCTACTCTTTGTAATTTATACTTTTTCATAATTATAAACCTGTGCAGTATTCCATCTCTAGGGAAAGCTAACCTGCTCAACGTTTCTCCAAAATGACTTTAGGAAGGAAATATTCCATGTAAACATTAGCTTTTATTATTATGGCTCAATTTATTCAACTTTAATTACTTTAAAGGCATGAGAACTTTCCTTCCCAAGTAAGAGACATGTTGAACTCCCATTTGGTATTGCTTGTACAATCTTTAAAGACCAAAATAATAAAACAAAATAAAAATAGATCAAAGGAGAAAGACATAGGGATGATAGGTTGAACTGCTGGGCTGGGAGGTACATCAGAGGCAGATGAAAGGATAGGGCCCGAGTCTCCTATTTCTCAGCCATTTGTACCGAACCTTTGCGTCCTATTTTACCAACATTTAGATAGACTACCACGTCATGTTCAACTCTCTCTGAGAAAGGACTTATTCAGAAAGAATTTGTTTTTCTTTTTGAATACAACATGGGCTTTGGAAAACAAACAAAATCTATATCCCAAGTTATCTATAATAAATATACACCTGATATCAATCCTCTCAATGACATACTCAGAAAAGGTAACTGTGGTTTCCCTGGTCTGTACTTAATTATATTTAAAATGCTCGATCCCAAATGTCAACAATAGATAATACACAAACTGAAGTCTGAGGAAACCAGGTGTGCAGATTTTGCTCTTCCAAGTTTGTGACATATGTGAGCATAAAAATGTATAAAGCAAAAATCATAGAGGATTTCTATATGTGCATGATCAATTTTTAAAGATTTTGTTCTTATTTCACTTTGGTATTCCCACATGGCTCTTGAGGTTCTTATAAAGAACAATGAAAAACACCTTGGTTTAGGATTTCGTGCAATTAATATTCACCTCCTAAAAATGTTCAGCTGATTAGCTTGGGCAGCCATCTATTTTAAATCATACTGAGGTCCCCTTCACAGCTTTAAACACACTGGGCAGGTGATTCTGAGAAACATCCAAGTTGGAAACGCGCTATCCTAACTCATAATACAAGGACTCACATGAGCCATGCAAAGCACAATAAGCTCAAGACAAAATATGGGTGCTGTAAATCAATAAAATTTCACCCCTGTATCTCAGACAGTAGAACCTTCAGCATCTCTCAGTAAACAAAATATTTTTAAGGGTTTTATCTGCAGTTGTTTTCTTCCCTCTTGTGGAGAACATCCGCTTTCCCCCATCAGACTCCTGATAATCCACCCATAATCCCCACACTCCCAAACAGCCTCTCATCCTTTTTTTCCTCCAGTTTTTTCCTAAGCCTCTTTCCCGTTTCCACCTCTCTACCCCAGGCCTGTTTCTCCTTGAATTATAGGGTGTATTGCACCTTCCATGTGGGGTTAACAATTGCTCTTCACACACTACTGAGCTTTTCATAAGAACATAAATTCCCATTTAGAAAGTACTGTTTCTTGTGATGTGCAATTCTTTAAATACGTTGAATCTGGGTATATTAACTGCTTAGAAGAGACTGCTTTAGAGTGAAACTGAGTTTGAAGTTAGCTTACTTTTACATTTAATTGAATAAATGTTGCAGTGTATGCATTAACTTTTGTTCAACATTCTATCCCATTCCATTGTCTTTAATTGACTGATCTTGACAGGTAGACAACCATTCATTAAGCTAGTTATCATCGCTTGCCATAGATAGCAAATTTCAATGTGGTGAAGAAAATATATGTGTAAAAAAAATCCATACAGCCATGTTAAGGATAAAGATACCAGAAGCACTTTACACTAACCCGATGAAAATGATTGATTTTAATGAATATATGTATGCATGTGAAGTGACAACTGAAACAATCCAGTCATATTATCTTCTTAAACACAGTATGGGAAGGTGGCATTTCTTTTAAGCACTGTTTATTCATTCACCGTGATAGTCAAAGTCCCTGTCACACTGTCCTTCAGGATGTCACAGGGGAGAAAACACAGACTGAGGCATGTTCCCACCCTCACTAGGGTCAGGCAGCCTAGATCTCCATAAAATTCAATTAGTCAGTATCCTGGTTACTTGACAAAAATACACAGTCTCCCCAAAAATGGTCATGAATAAAAGCCACACAAATCTTTTCGGAAAAGTCACAGGTATCTTACCTATACCATGCTGTACTCTAAAAACTGAGATAGCTCCCATCCAGCTGGCTGCATTTGGGCACCTGTGAGCAGCAATGATCAGTCTTTTATAAAGCATATGATTTATAGTGCTAGTTTTATGTACAATGCATCGTTTCATACAGTGAAAAAAAGGAAAATGAAAAAGCCCAACTCTTTTGAAAACTATACACAATTCGTGAGACATTATGAAATGCCACACTCACGGAGTCAAACAAATATCCAAAAAAATACGTCAATTTGGTTTGACCTTTTCTGTTCAGATGAACCAGTGAGGGATGTGGAGAGAAAACACAACCTTAATGAAGGCTGCTTAAAACAAAATGTTCCCCCGATGCCGGTACATCTTCCCCTCCTGTGCTCAGCCTGCCGTATGCACACACAGCCTGCAGAGGAGCCAGACCCAGAGAGCATTAGCACACTCTATATCTGAGGGACGAGATCAAAGACAGCAAAAAGGAGAGCTCGGCCAAGTTTAGTGGAATATCGTAAGCTCGTTTTCATTTACTGTCTTATGAAAAATCCCAAACGCACACAACATATAGCGGATGTATAATTAACCACCGTGTACCCATTACTTAGCTTCACTGAAGAGCAACACAAAGACAATCTTGTTTCACCCAGACTGCTCACAAACCCTCCCACCCACATAGCTACTGAATTATTTTAAAGAATTCAGAAACATCTAGGGTGACTAAATGCCATCCATTGTGAGACAGACAACTGTGGCACTCATCAAAAACCAGAGAGCCTGACTACATTACCTGAGCTCCTGCCGCACCCGTTATTATTTTTATTGAGATATGACATATTACTTTCAGGCCTACAACATAATGACTTGATATTTGTGTATATTGCTGCATAATTATTGACCAGAAAAAGCTACAATCTCAGTTTGGTTTACTTACTAATAACAGATTTACAGATAAGGTTGATGGGGGCTGTTTGACTGGAGTAGTTGTAAGAAGAATAATCCTTGACCCCAATCATTTCTGCCCCCATGCCACCCCCCAAACATGTCTTAACTAAATTTCACCATAAGAGTTACTGATCTGGGTTTTGTAGACTGCATTTTGGGAAGGGGGATACCAACTGCGCAGCTGCCAATCCGGCACATCCAACCTCAGATTAGTGTTTCGG